>NC_069504.1:623833095-623973095 GCF_027579735.1 Bombina bombina
CCCGTTGCTCAATGTGCCTAGAGAGATATGGCTGCACCTCACTGACGAGGCCCACAATAGGCCGAAACGTACATCTGTGGTTTCGCTGTTTCTCTCATTCAAAGAGGGATTGCCTGGTATTTCGGGGCTGGACTGTACTGTTAAGTCAGGATCAGACTGATATGCTTCAGGAAAGTTCTTCTCTGAGAAAGGCACATGTTGAGAGCAAATATAGGCTGTTTCTTGGGTGGTAACTAGCCATAGAACAATCTATTATGCTATTGTTCGTTCTCAGGTTGAGCGCTTCTCTCTTTTTATTTATGCAAATTATGACATTTAGGGAAGTCTCCCTAAGTGTAATACGGGAAGCCAGACTGGACCCGTTGCTCAGTGTGCCTAGAGGGATATGGCTGCACCTCACTGACGAGGCCCACAATGGGCCGAAACGTACATCTAGGGTTTTGCTGTTTCTCTCGTTCAGAGAGGGATTGCCTGGTATTTTGAGGCTGGACTGTACTGTTAAGTCAGGAATAGACTGATATGCTTCAGGAAGTTCTTCTCTGTGAAAGGCACATGTTGAGCAAAAAGAGGCTGCTTCTTGGGTGGTAACTAGCCATAGAACAAGCTATTATGCTATTGTTCATTCTCAGGTTGAACGCTTCTCTCTTTTTATTTTTGGTAATAAATAGAAATGTATCTAGATAAGAGAGAGATCTATTGCATATTTACTTTGCAAACTAGTCATCCTCTAGGTATAAACAAAAAGGAGAGATATAGATCTATTTGTATGACAACAGTATGACATTCCATTATTTGACTAATGTCTTTTTAGACTCAATCTTTCTAAAAAATTAAAAAGTTAAAATGTAAAATATTTTTTGCTAATACCAATCAATATGTATCTCTTGCTAAATATTAAGTTGTATGTTATGCTTGCCACTGTACATATTTACATACATAAGTTTATTCAGATAATGTTTATTTTTATATATAGGAATACAAATATTGAATATGACAAGGTGAAAACTGTATATATGTGTTACAGAAGCATTAGTTATTCTGTTGTGAAGAGCTTATTTCCCAGCAGCAATGCCTGAACCAGCAAGCCAGCGCCTAAGAAGGGCTCCAAGAAAACTGTAACAAGTTTCATTTCATAAAGAGTTAACTCTTTTTTTTTTCAGCTTTTAGAAACTATTGTCTAATCACCTCTGGAGCCAGACTGCTAATTGATAAGATGAACTTGTAAACTTGTTATCTTAAGTACTGTAATCCTATTGTGGCCTGTCAAAGGACAGTGCTCTCTATCTAAATGTGTGATGGGGGATTTTGTGCTTCCCCCCCTCTCCCCCTGGGAGTGCCCTGTGTGCATGTAACCTTAATAAAAAGCAGGCTGGGCATCCCAGTCCTGAGTTCTTGTTTGACCCTCAATCGCAGCGTTGACTCGTTTTTGTGGGCAGAAGGGTATCCTAGCTGTACTGCAGCTAAGGGAGATTATTCTATATTTGCGAGACTCATATAGAATACTATGGAAAGCAGCTTCTCCCCTCTTTAGCAATAGGGATCCAGGCTACTAAGCGGTCCATCTCTCAGCGAGACTAAGGGTAACCGTAACATTTGGCGGCAGCGGCGGGATTTTCCTGGATTTCCTAGGAGAGGTACAGAACGGATGGAGAGCGCTTACGAAAAATTGAAGCGTACAACCCTAAAGGATTTACTTGAAAGCAGAGGGGGGTACGCCAGCAACCGGCCGAGGAGAGAGCTGATCGCAGAATTGACCGAACTGGATCAGAGCTTCACAATGGCGGAAACACCGACCACGATTAGTGACGAAAAAACCAGGATTGTTCGGGAAAGGCTCTCATTATACGGGCCGAACCCCTCCATGGAATTGGTACAGCAGTTGATGGCGGAGGCGGACGAGGATATACGAGAGACTCGAGCCCACGAACTCAACCTAGCGAACGCACACCGCAATGCTGAAGCCCCGCAGGTAATCATCCCTGTCGAAAATGCTGGGAGGCCCAAGATACCCTATGCGGCATTTCGACCCTTCCTAGAGAGCAAGACAGGGATTGATGAATATTTGGCGGACTTCGAAAGGCAATGTGCCCTGCACCAGATTCCCAACAGAGAGTGGCCCACGATATTGTCTGGGAAACTATCCGGGCGAGCCCTGGAAGCCTTTCGTACTCTGGGTGCTGAGGAAGTGACACAGTATGAGCTAGTTAAGGAGACACTGTTGCGACGGTACGCTGTAACTCCGGACACGTATCGCCGACAGTTTCGGGGCACGGAAAAGAAGCCTAACGATACCCATATGGAATGGGCGCACCGAATGCGGAGAGCGGCAAATCACTGGCTGAGCGGAAGTAAAGCGGTGACTGGGGAGGAAATTTTACAATTGTTTCTCTTAGAACATTTTTATAATGGCATGGAACAGCAAGGGAAGGAATGGCTGCGAGACAGGCGGCCTTCTACCTTAGAAGAAGCAGCCAAATTGGCCGATGAACATTATGACTCCCGTCTTCACGAACCCATGAACTACCGAGCTCCAGCACGGGTCGAACCCAGAGAGGTTTACCGTGCACCCCCTCGTGCTGAATTCCGAGCCCCGGTGCCCACAGGGCCCGTCCGACACTCAGGACCACCCAATAACAGCTCTGAGCGTCCCAGACCGACTTGCCACCGATGCAAGCAACCAGGGCATTTCATGGCTAGCTGCCCCCTTAATACGCACCAGACACCCAGGAATTACAATTACCCCTCTGGGTCCTATCGTTCGGCCCGGGCCCTCTGTGTTAACCAAGAGGCCCCTATGGAGGGATATGTGGGGCCGCTTCACGAGGCAGACCCTGTATATGCTGCCTCAGATAACCGCCAGCACCATCGGCAGAGGGTATGGCTCGAGGGGCGATCTACCGAGGGATTGCGAGACACAGGGGCTACTATCACGCTGGTACAGAGTCATTTGGTGCCAGAGCACAAGCGATCCGGACAGACTGTGGCCGTTAGAGTGGCGGGGGGGGATGTGTACAAAATTCCAACAGCTAAAGTGCATCTTGATTGGGGAGCGGGAAAGGGGGCTGTGAACGTGGGCCTAATGGATAATTTACCTGCCGAAGTACTACTGGGCAACGATTTGGGCCCCATGACTTCTGCCTATGCTCCAGTATGCAACAACGAGGCGGACCCAGTGACTACACGGGCCCAAGCCCGGACGGAGCGAGAGCTCTCACCAGTGCGGGAGACACAGGTAAGACCTACCCCGACCTTGCCTGACAGGTTAGGCCCCATACCCTGGGACACCCCAGATGCCTTCGAGGCAGAGTCTAAGACTGACCCGACCTTACAAAAGTACCGGGAACGAGCAGAGACCGGAGGGGGCGGGGCAGATAACGAAACATTCTTATGGGAAAAAGGGAAACTATACCGCTGGACAGAGAAAAGGGGACAGCGTAGGCGACAGCTGGTAGTGCCCCACAAATACCGTCAAGAAATCCTCAAAATAGGCCACGACATCCCCTTAGCAGGCCACCTAGCCGTTACCCGTACCCTACACCGCATTACTCACACGTTCTTTTGGCCAGGGGTGCACGCTGACGTTAGAACTTACTGTAACACCTGCGATGTGTGTCAACGAGTAGGAAGGCGAGGCGATCACCCTAAAGCCCAGCTAGTAAATATGCCCATTGTAGAGGAACCCTTCAGCCGGGTTGCTATTGACCTAGTGGGACCACTGGCTACCCCTAGTCCCTCCGGTAAGCGATACATTCTTACCGTAGTGGACTACGCTACCAGGTACCCAGAGGCTGTCGCCCTATCCAACATACAAGCGGATACGGTAGCAAATGCACTAGTACAGGTGTTCTCCCGGGTAGGATTTCCAAAAGAAATCCTATCCGACCGAGGCACCCAATTTACGGCTGAATTGACCCAACAACTCTGGCAGGTTTGCAAAATTAAGTCCCTCCTAAGCTCCCCATACCACCCCCAGACGAACGGGCTGTGTGAGAGGTTCAATGGGACCCTCAAGCAAATGCTCAAGACGTTCACTCAGGAATACCGAGACTGGGAACGCTTCCTGCCGCACCTCCTATTTGCTTATCGGGAGGTGCCCCAGGAAACGACAGGGTTCTCTCCCTTCGAGTTGCTCTACGGAAGAAAGGTACGGGGACCCCTAAACCTGATCCGGGAGCACTGGGAGGGAGAGATGGAGGCTGACGGTGTCCCAATTGTGCCATACGTGCTGGAACTCAGGGACCGAATGGAGCAATTAGCCAAATCCGTGCGGGCTAATCTCCAGTTGGCCCAGAGAAGACAGAAAGTATGGTACGATCGGGGGGCCCGAAAGAGAATCTTCACCATAGGACAAAAGGTGTTAGTACTTAAGCCGGTGAAGACAGACAAATTGCAGGCGTCCTGGCAGGGTCCCTACCAGATCGTAGAGAAAAGGGGAGACACCACTTATGTGATAGCTAGCTGCCACGACAACAATCTTAGAAAGACATTCCATGTAAACATGCTCAAGGAATATTTTGAGCGACCAGAGAACGTGACGGCCGTATGTTGTTCCCCTCAGGAAGACCCCGACAGTTTACCCATTCCAGACCTATTAGAAAAGAGCCTCCCCACAGGTATAGTGGCGCAGGTTCAGATAGGGGACCGACTTAGCCCCACTGAAAGGGAGCAGCTCAACCAACTCCTCCAGTCCAAACACCTCACCTTCTCCCCGAAGCCAGGGTACACTACTTTAACCACCCACCAGGTAGATACTCCGGGACAAGCTCCCTTGCGCCAGGCTCCGTACCGAATCCCCGAAGCAGTTAGGACAGGAATGAAGAAGGAGATCGATGAGATGCTCCAGCTCAGGGTAATTGAGCCCTCCGATAGTCCCTGGGCCTCCCCAGTTGTCTTGGTGCCCAAGAAAGATGGGACCACCTGGTTCTGCGTAGACTATCGGAGGCTCAATGAAAATACCGTGACGGACGCTTACCCTATGCCCAGGGTAGACGAGCTACTCGATCGTATAGCCAGGGGAAATTACCTGACCACTATTGACCTCTGCAAAGGTTACTGGCAGATTCCCCTGGCCCCGGAGGCTATCCCCAAGTCGGCATTCGTCACCCCATTCGGCTTATATCAGTTTAGGGTAATGCCGTTTGGGATGAAGAATGCCCCAGCTACATTCCAGCGCTTGGTGGATAGGCTCCTGGATGGCTTCCAGAGTTTTGCTTGCGCCTACCTGGACGACATAGCGATCCACAGTGAGTCCTGGGAGGACCACTTAGCTCATGTGGGAATGGTTCTGGATCAGATCCGGGCTGCTGGCCTGACTCTGAAGCCAGAAAAATGCCACTTTGGGATGGCCGAGGTACAGTACCTGGGTCACCGGGTGGGGTGTGGAAAGCAGCGACCAGAGCCAGCCAAAATAGAAGCTGTCGCCAATTGGCCCACCCCCATCACTAAGACTCAGGTCCTAGCCTTCCTGGGCACGGCAGGGTACTATAGACGGTTCGTACCAGACTACAGCACACTTGCCAAACCCCTGACTGACTTGACCAAGAAGAACTTACCTCGACAGGTCCTGTGGTCTCCCCACTGTGAAACGGCTTTCCAGGCTCTCAAAAATGCTCTAATTAACGCTCCTGTCTTGGCGGCCCCAGCCCTTAACAAACGTTTTATCGTCCATACAGATGCTTCCATGTTCGGGCTGGGAGCTGTCCTCAGCCAAGTAGGCGAAGATGGAGGGGAGCATCCAGTTGCCTACATCAGCCGGAAGCTCCTGCCCCGCGAAGTCAGCTATGCAGCGGTCGAAAAGGAGTGTTTGGCTTTGGTGTGGGCATTAAAGAAATTGACTCCCTATTTATATGGTCAGGAGTTCACTCTGGTCACCGACCATAACCCGTTGGTGTGGCTGAACCGGGTCTCTGGAGATAACGGCAGGCTATTACGTTGGAGCTTATCGTTGCAAACCTTCAATTTCACCATTACTTACAGACCTGGGAAACAGAATGGCAACGCCGACGGGTTGTCCAGACAAACCGACCTCAGCCCCGCATAACCAGCGGTCTGGACAGCCTTAGTCTGCCCCGAAAAGGGGTCAGACCGTGTCTGCCAGAGTGTTCCACAGAAAGGGAGCAATGTTACAGAAGCATTAGTTATTCTGTTGTGAAGAGCTTATTTCCCAGCAGCAATGCCTGAACCAGCAAGCCAGCGCCTAAGAAGGGCTCCAAGAAAACTGTAACAAGTTTCATTTCATAAAGAGTTAACTCTTTTTTTTTTCAGCTTTTAGAAACTATTGTCTAATCACCTCTGGAGCCAGACTGCTAATTGATAAGATGAACTTGTAAACTTGTTATCTTAAGTACTGTAATCCTATTGTGGCCTGTCAAAGGACAGTGCTCTCTATCTAAATGTGTGATGGGGGATTTTGTGCTTCCCCCCCTCTCCCCCTGGGAGTGCCCTGTGTGCATGTAACCTTAATAAAAAGCAGGCTGGGCATCCCAGTCCTGAGTTCTTGTTTGACCCTCAATCGCAGCGTTGACTCGTTTTTGTGGGCAGAAGGGTATCCTAGCTGTACTGCAGCTAAGGGAGATTATTCTATATTTGCGAGACTCATATAGAATACTATGGAAAGCAGCTTCTCCCCTCTTTAGCAATAGGGATCCAGGCTACTAAGCGGTCCATCTCTCAGCGAGACTAAGGGTAACCGTAACAATATGAATACACCAATATTTGTAAACAATAGATGTACTGGGAATTACAAAATGTGTTTAACAGGTTGAGACTTACAAAAAATAAACTAATATATCTTTAAGAAATTTGTAGCTTAAATGGCAGGTATGTACAGGTGCATAGGTAAGCAGTGACCAAGTGTGCATGTGCACGAAACGCGTCTGCTCTATGCACCTGTCTACCAACCTGGTTTTTATCTTTATCCTTGCACGGACATATTTTTTCTGTTTTTAAGATTCCTAATAAACTTTTGGATTTTAACAGAGGGCTTTGATCACTTTTCTTTTTCTTGGATTTCTATTGGTGTTTAGCGTGGTGAACAGACACGACAGGATTAGCTGCCATTGCCCTATGTCCTTAGGGATATGGATCATGCCCACTCTCCATTGAGCCGTTATATATTATAATTACCTTGTGTCTCCAGAGAGCGATCTGTTGTGCAGGTTTGTGGATATTTTATATATATATATATATATATATATATATATATATATATATATATATATATGTGTGTGTGTGTGTGTGTGTGTGTGTGTGTGCTTCAAAAAAAGAAAGGTAGAGGCTGTTCCATAAAATCAATTCCTTTATTTGATTAGTTTAAAACCAGCAAACACAGCAATGAAAGGACATGGTGTAGAAGGCGCAGCACAGTCTGGCTTACGCATTTCGGATATAATCCATAGTCATAGCCTGTGTGTGTGTACATATGTATTTATATGTATGTATGTATATAATGATAAAAGGACAAACACTGATGAGCTCCACTCCAGCCCAAACACATATGATTCTCAAAGGTGTTTATACAAAAAAGCCCATTGTAGCTTATTTGGATCAATCAGAGCTTATTTGCCAAAATGAACAGCAGAGTAGCTGCATAAAAACAAGCCAGAGCAAATAGACCATTTGCAGTGGTAATCAGTAAATGATAGGACTCCCCAGTACTCGACACTTACAGACATCACATGAAACCTGATGTGGCTCTGCTTACCAACCGGTAGACCAGCTACACAGCAATCCTCTGATTACTCAGCGAGCCATTTCTTTGTCCACATGCCTCCGGGGTCCACTGGATAACTTAGTTATTGGCTTTCCAATCATTCTGTTTCACTGTTGAATTGCTTGCAATAACAAACTATTGTCAGCTCAAAGCTCAGTAATCCAATGGCTTATGAGGGCATGTGAGAGGTGTATCACACACACCTGACCTCGCTAGACCAATTGCAGACAGGAATACAATCCCAACAGTGTAGGATTTCGGAGGTGCCAGGTGAGGGAGAAAATAGCACAGTTCAAAAAGAGAATACTGGCACCCTCCAGGTCAGTTAAAACACTTCTTGTTTATTTGGTCACATAAATAGAACAAAAGGTTACAACAGTCAGAGCACGCCTGACATGTCTTGGCTTAGTAATAGTAATAGTCTATGATTAAGGCTACTAAGCTGAAACATGTCAGGTGTGCTATGACTGTTTTAACCTTTTGTTCTTTTTATGTGACCAAATAAACAAGAAGTGTTTTAACTGACCTGGAGGGTGCCGGTATTCTCTTTTTTAACTATATATATATATATATATATATATATATATATATATATATATATATATATATATATATCGGTAAGGAGTAGATGCAGATCACGGTAAGCTTAAAAGCAAAATTATTTTATTAGTAAAGTTGTTTAAAAAACATGGAGCACACAGAAAGCATCAACAATTTGAATAGTCCGCTGACATGTTTCAGCCCTCAGGCATGTGTGGCATGTATCTGTAAGACAGACCATGTGGTCCACCTAATTGAGTGTGTGGTCTGCAATATATTGGCTGTACGACAAGACCTTTTAAAAAGAGATTGGCCGAACATCTCACAAACATTAAAATTGGGGAGAAACAACATAATTTGTCTACCCATTTTAGAATGTTCCATGATATTGATTCCACTGGTCTGAAGGTGACCATTTTGGAACACATACCAATAGGTGATAGGGGTGGGAATAGAGAATTACATTTGAGACAAAGGGAGACCTATTGGATCCACACAAAACACACCATAGTTCCATATGGTCTCAACAAGGACACATATTTAGCTGTTTTTTTATTAGATAACTAACAATTTCCCACTTTCTTTATTAGAGATCTTAACAACAAAATATTATATTAGGATCAACTGTCTGTGGTAGAAGTTTTAAGGTGACACAGATCCATTGGGGTCATTACTATCTGTCTGCATATATGTATAGAAGTTGATTGAGTTTGAGCATACTTTTTAGAAAAAGATAATGTATTTTTTGAGTGCAAGATATGTCCATCGTAATAGGGGAATTGTACCATTTATTTATTTATTTATGTATTATTATCAATAATTTTATAAATTATGTGTTTTGTATATAAAATATGAAATGGAAAAATCCTGGAATTAACTCATGTACATTCACTCTGATAACCAATCAGATCCAATCAGTATGTGTGTAGTGTTTTTTTATCAAAGACAAAAAAAAAAATAGTTTTTAATATTTTAATATTTTGTTTACGGTATTTATAATTTTTTAACTCAGAACACATAAATTACAATTCACTTAAAGGGACATTCAGGTCAAAATTTAAAATCACATAGACAAATTACATATTTGAATAGAAACATATTTGCAATATAGATGTATTGGAATACATGCTTCTAGTAAAAGTTATAAAAGTTTTAGTGCTAAGATTTTTCTCTGCACATGCATGTGAAGCATAGCAAGATATTGTCACTGCACCAGCATTTTAAATATTGCAGATGCTCAGAGCACCAGTGGGGCTTGTATTATGTCAGAAATTAACGTATTTAGTCATTACCAGATGGTGCAAACACCTTAAGATCTCTGAGCAGGTGCAATATTAAAAATGCTGATACACGGTGCATACTTAAATACACTTTTGGAACAGCTATAGCTTTTATTAGATGCATTTTTGCTAATACATGCATATTACAAAAATGTTTCTATTCAAAACTAAAATTGATCAATGTGGATTCCAATTTTAGCTGAAATATCCCTTTAAGAAAGGTTGAACAAAGTCTGATATAACAATCATCTCAATTTATCCAAAGGAATCTTCAGTATCAGCAAAAATAAACCTCCACAAAATTACAATATAATTATTCAATTAAGACAGCAATCTTTTAATTTACAGACTACTTAAGCCGGCAAGGGATGACTATGCATCATCCTTCGACGAAGTGAGCATAAACGCTCACGAAACGTGTGAGGTCATGTGACACTCATTTGTGACGTCACTTCCGGTTGTCCCGGTTAGCAGCTCGGCACGCTACATTGCAGCGGCAGTTACTACTAGTAACACAGGCTACTAATTTTAATACTTAAACTTATATTTAAACCGCAGTGAGATGTAACAATCTCTATTTATTTTTTAAATTGTCATTAATAAAATTCCATTTTTTTAAACAATATATTTTTTTTGGCCAAGCTCTAGAAAAATTTGTAAACACCAAAAATCACCCACTGTTAGCAATACAGTAAGTGGGAAGAAGGGTTTCCTACATTCCTGATCGATAGAGATCGAGATGGCCCATTACTATAAGGAAAAAAAAAACAAAAAAAAACATATGGAGGTCCAACACTGGATTTTTAACATCTAAAACGAAACGTATCATCTACTACTCAACTTTTCATTTACTACAGGTGAGCTGGTATTATCAATTATTTGTTCCCAACAAACACAGTACTAATGTAGGAAACATTTTTCCTTTTTTTCCCTATATATATATGTGGATTACCCCCTTTGGAAACACTATTAAAAACCCTCTACTCTACACATTCAACATTTCTTTCTCACTGAGGTGGTGAGAACCTCCTAATAGCAGCATCTAGGGTGGGCCACATTTACATAAATATATTGAAGTTCCTTTTCTGGCGCTATTTCTACCACTTCTACATTATATATTAGGGAAGGCATGCTTTGAAGAAGCCGCACAGAGTATCCCTGGCGGAAAAACACATGTAGCGTAGTTTTGCACTACTGACCTCGGCTAGGCCAGCTGAGGGTTCTGGACTTCTCTGACTGCTGGGGAGTTTATTGACACCACACTTTGTTACCTCCATTGAGCGACAAGGGAAACAGTAACTTCACAGCACACGTCTTGGAGTTTCAGCACTTGACTGCAGTACACAGGGGAAGCAGCATTTCAGCATTCTACCGGGTCCGGATTGATACACACCAGCACATATAGATGTCATATTTTGATGAAGACGGGTGAGATCAGTCTGCGTTACTTGCCTGCACAAACGGGTCTCTTAAGCGAGGGTAAATCCCTCAGTAGGTAGTACCCTGTACCAAGTATACCCAGCAATTTCTGGGAGCATTTAATTGCTTAGAACATTATACGGCTGTGTCTCCACTATTTGAACTGCTTGATTGTTATATTGCTTCACTGCTTTCTACCTGCATTGCATTGCATATGTTTGTTTGCATGAACTGCTGCTGCTGCTTTTTACTAATATTTCTCGACTATTGACCGTTATCAATACATGGTCTCACTATATGATGTGGTGCTAATCTTGCATGGACTTTATGGGCTACTACCCCAAATTTTAGGATCATTGTATGAACTTTACTATTCTCTACTATGATGTTCTGAGTCACTATTATTTGAGCACTATCCATGGATACAGGTTTCTCCCCAATGGCCATTGGTAGATAGGTACTTTATTACATCTAGGTGAATATTTTTACTCGTTCTTATATATTTATATGTATTTTTGACTAATAAATTGAAGGTTCTTTTTTTATATATCTATGACTAGCAGTTTTATGTTTATAGGAGAGGGGCTTGCATCCCCTAGACCAGTAGCGCTTACATCCAACCTTGATGATTTTATCCAATATTTCTTTCATGATCTAGGGTTAATCTATATATTATTTGAATGGGTTGAGCTGGTACACCGCTTCTCATTTTTATTTTATATATATATATATATATATATATATATATATATATATATATATATATAATGCAAGAAAAAGGACAGATTGAACCAAACCAGCACTAGCTCATTAAGGGCAAACAATTAGGAATAAGCCAGCACATAAGAAATTCATAGGAGGCTCAGAAATTCAAGCAGATTATTTGTTTATTAATCATGGATGTTAATCCCAAAAACACGCAGGCAAAATATATATATTCACAAAATAATAATACAGTGAGCAATTATACTGAAGGAGGGTATTGAGGACACATATATAGCAGGTCAGGAGGGCGGCCCTCAAGTAACCCCAACAGTCCTGGTTTTCATTATAGCTGAACAAGAGCACAGGTTAAATAATCATCTGATGGATGAGAGCAGGTTGGTTACTGATCAGCTGATTACTCCACCTGCGCACTGGTTCAACTATAATGAAAACCAGGCCTGTTGGGTGTACTTGATGACCACGGTTGGGAAACACTGTTCTATGTGAAGAACATTGGAATGTGAAATATTCATATTTCATGTCGGTTTAGCGCACTTGAGCAAATGCAATTGGGTTTGGGTACGAGTATGTTAGGCTTTTTTCCCACTTTTCGCGCTCCATTGTAGTCTATGGAGGAATACATTAATGTGTTTTTGATATTCAAATTTCTGCTTTTTGTTCGTGTCTGGTTAGCGCTCATCTGAAAACATTTTACTTTCAACTTGTGATACGTGTGCTACCTGACGCGCACAAAAAGCTTTCTTCTAGCAAATTTAAAGGGACAGTCAACACCAAATGTGTTATTGTTTAAAAATTAGATACCGCCTTCACTACCCACTGCCCAGTTTTGCACAACTAACATTGTTCTATTAATATACTTTATAACATTTAAATCTCTAAATTTATGCCTGTTTCTAAGCCACTACAGACAGTCTCTTATCACATGTTTTGTATTAGCTTTTAACAACAAGAAACAACAACTAATCCATGTTGGCCATATAGATAACATTGTGCTCTCCCCCATGGAGTTGTGACTGACACTGCACTTATTGGCTAAAATGCTAGTCAATAGATAATAAATAGTCATGCGATCAGGGGGCTGTTAAGAGGCTTAGATACAAGGTAATCACTGAGGTTAAAATTATATTAATATAACCATATTGGCTATGCAAAACTACGAAATAGGTAGTGAACACATTATCTATCTTTTTAAACAATAACAATGTTGGTGTTGACTGTCCCTTTAAGGCGTGAGCAGGAGTAATAAATTGTGCTCCATTTGTAATGTAGCCCCTCAAAAAATAATTCTTAAAGGGCCCAGGCCGGACAACATCAGACAATAAAAAAGCAGACACAAATTACTTAAGTCAACAGCCCCCTCATAGCCAATCCTGTCCTTACCATAATTTACTGGCCCTTCTGCCTGTGTAAGGCTGTCAGTGCCGCGCTCAGGCAGAGAGGAGGAGAGGGAGACTGCACTTGGAGTAGAGTTCATGCAGCATGCCGTGCAGTGCAGTAACACAATCAGGCTGTTGTTGGTGGCAGGGGCACTTGCAAATGCAAGCTGACTGAGCACTGTAACGGCATCACTGCGCGCTGGTTCTGAACTCCTGATCTGTTCCTTTTGCTTCTCTTTTGCGCTATGACTTGGCTCCTGCTGTTACTACTTGGGAACTGATCTATGGCTTAAACCTGACTACCCCTTCTACCTAGTGATTTGCCTTCTGACTCTACTCAGTGTTTTGTCCTTGACCTGCCTATCCATTCTCCTGTCTTTTTTTTTTTTCAGTGCCTATTTTTTTGTTACCAATTACTAGGATGGTTCATGGACTTACCCAAAAGGCCATGGGTGTGTCTGGTCAGGACTTGGGTAGGCTCAGTCAGTCCCTTAAAACTGGGACATCAAAGGGCTGCTGGTGGGAAATGGGTCATACCTCTCAACCAGTGAATATCTGGCAGGATGAGTGATGGTTGGGACGTATGCAATGCAATGACTCTATATTACAAACACATTTGTCTGTGTAGGCCTCAACCCCTTTGTATTGTTAAGTTCTAAACAAAGCTAAGCTTTCCAAAGTAGTGAGCCCAAGGTTTCTTCCTTCCCTGGGGAGAGTAAACGTTTCAGGTATGGTGAAACACAACTCATCACCATAGCATTTGTTCAAATAATGTAATATGTTATTATATAGACCATGGCCATCTCAACTACAGCTCAAGGGTCACATCCAGCACTCCAAGGGACTTTGTGTGACTCACAGCATCAATGAGCAGAAAACAGATATCCAAAAATCAGTTTCACATTAGGTAACATGTGTATATGTACCAAGTGTTGTAAGGTTGAATAGCATATACTGTTACATTAAAGGGACAGTAAACACCTTGGTCTCTATTTATCAAGGTCTGGCGGATACGGAGAGCAATACGCTCTCCGTATTCAGCATTGCACCAGCAGCTCACAAGAGCTGCTGGTGCAACGCCGCCCCCTGCTGACTCTCGGCCAATGGGCCACCAGCAGGGAGCTGTCAATCAACCCCACCCCATCGTACTCGATCGGGTTGAATTTCGGCGATGTCTGTCCGTGTGCTCAGAGCAGGCGGACAGGTTATGGAGCAGCGGTCTTTGTGACCGCTGCTTCATAACTGCTGTTTCTAGCCAAGTCTAAACATTTTAAAACAAATTAACATCCTTTTTATTGCAATTGTTTATCAATAGCCTAAATCCACCCAGTATTTGCCTTATTTGGAGAAGCCAATCTGGGCTTTAGTCTGCAGACCACAAGGCTAGCAAGAGTCATACTTTTGGTATAAAATGCATTATTTTGCATTTATTATCAGCTAAAGCCAATTATTGAAATATATGTAGCAGGGTTAACCTTAAAATGTAATCAGGGTGCATTTTAAGTTCTGAGAATTAGAAAATATTCAGTTTTCTCAAACTAAATTGCATGAAAAAGGGTCAAAATAAATAATGAAAATATTTTGCAAAGTTGTTTAATTTTGCAAAACTAAGCATCTTTTATCAAAATAAAATAATTAAAAAAAATCTCAAGGCATTTATTACCCTTTAAATGCATTAATAGTAATTCATTTCCTATGAATGTTTTATCTAAAAATGTGATTATAATCTAATCTTATGTTAAGGTACTCTCTATAGCACAAGTGTGAGTATAATTTAATGTGACCCACAGTCAATCCCATCATTAGTAATTGTCCAGCCATACAAAACAGAGCTGGTTTGTTAAAATAAAGCTCATTACATTCACATGCATATATATGAAAACAATCTAGAATGGGTTACATCTGCTACCAAAAACACTTTTTTGTATTATTTATATACACTTTTACTGTAGTTTTTTTTTTTTACTACACTGCAAGGAAAATAATAATAATTTAAAAAAGCCCTAAACTGCATACTGGCAGACCTTTTGCCACTACCTAAGATGGCAGTGACCAGTGGGAGTGAGGGATGGAAGAGAACTGTTTGGGTGTGATCAAGTAGGGATCAGGGAGTGGGGGTGTCAGGTGGGAGAGTATTCTCCACTCTGATTAAAAAAATAACCTTACAAGCTAATTGATTGACCCCTTCAATGTCAGAAACTTAGCAGCATTCTAATTGCCAAAAAGCAATGGCAAAGCCATGCATGTCTGCTATTTTTTAATAAAGGGGATGCCAGAGAAGCTTTTATAACTATTTGTCATATGACTGCAATAGTTGTGTGTGTGAATAATTTCAGTGTGAAACCCAGAGTTTGAGAAAAATACCTTGTGTTGTCTACTTTAAAAATATACAGTATATAGTTTTCATAGGTAAATCAAAAAATCAAAAGCTCTATTTCTGTTTGATTGTAAAAATGCTAAACATTTCCCAGTACTTTGGGCAATTTTTTTCTCTGAAATTTACAGTAGCGAAGGCCGAAGGGGTTAATACAATTCTAGCTGAAAACATGATTTTTTGTGAATTTGGAGATGACTGTACCAAGAAAACTCTGTGAGAAACATTTGTAATATGATAGTGGGATTATGCTGGAATAAATGGGGCAATGCCTGGTAGGTGTAGGACTGGCATAGAATGTAAAAGGCTGGCATGCAACTAGCTGGCAGTTTTGGGGCAATAACTGACATACATACAAGCTCACACACAATGGCTAGCATGCAAGGGGCATATACAAGTGAGGGCCAGGAGGGGGAAGGGTGGGACATGACACCTGCTGTGCTACAATTGATCATTGCAATGTTTTCCCCTAAGGGAAGTCAGTGCTAGTAAAAGCTAATGGTTAGGTAACACACTGACTTCTCAGTGAGTCACAAGGAGGACCCAAACGCCATAGTGGTTAACCGACTATGACCGCTACTACTACTAACAGAGATGTGGTCAGGAGATCTAGTGTCTTTATAGTTTTTTAAGCATCCACCTGTTGTAGTTAGAAGGCTGAGAGTGAGCTGCCCACCGTGACCAGTACCACACTGGCATTATTACCCGGATCAGAATGCAGTCAGAAGATCTAGGCTTTTAGCACCCTCTGTGACCTGCTCCATTCAAAGCCTTGGTTTACCATTAGACAACTCATATAAAACCTAATGTTTTTTGTATGGTGCCCCAAACTGGTGTAAATAAATGTAATAAAATAATCAAACAATTTTAAGGGAAATCAAGAAGTTGATTGGCTGGCTTCATCCACATGTAAAAGTTTTTTTTATACCATTTGAAATATTTATGCTATTTAAAGTTGCACAGTGATGGGAACAAATACCTTTGAAAGCAGTAACTTTGCACAGGTAGGCACTTAAGACTAGACCTCGGGGGGGGGGGGAGTGGAAATATTCCATAGAACTTTTTTATTCAGATTGTATCACACTGAAACGTACTTATTTGTAAAGGGTAAATATTACATAGGTAGTGGTGTGTCTGAATCCATTAGTCTATATGTAGTCTTAATTTTATCATCTACAAATAATTTATTTAATGACAGAATGTACATAAAGGACACTTTATTAGAACTACAGATGTTACCTTTAAGCTGCTGGAAACAGGAAGTGCTGTCCCCTGTGTCTAAGGAATGCCTTGCAACACCATTACTAGGTTTGGGCCTTTCATAGTCCCGGTCAGGTAGCATAGTTTGCTCACTCTCTTCGGCGTGGTCCATATGAGCTGAGAGTGACTGTGGAAAGCCGAACATCAAGAGGGATGAGAAAAAAAGTAAGGCACCACAAAGCAGAAAACCGGCCCACCAGGCTCCAATCCATCGGGGATCTTCAGGAGTGATGTCTAACTTACCTATTAAACAGAAGAGAAAGCCCACTGTAAGTATCATAGGGCAAAGCAGTGATATGTAACATTTACACAGAAGTATTACAGGTTGATTACCCAAAATACCTTGCAGCCAGTGCAATACACTGTAGCCATCACCTACAGAACATTTTTAGTATCTATTTTCTATTTATTTATTTTCATAGTAAAAAAAAAAAAAAAACACATAAAGAAATGATATAGGAACACAGATGTTTTGTATATATCATAATAAAACACGGTACAACATATTTGCATGAAAAAGGTTACTTCAGAATTGTTGAAAATTAAATGGAGAAGCATAACTCAAAAGGATATGGACATTTCCCACAACTCTATTGGTGGACAGATGCATAAAACACCCATTTTTCAGACTTTATAAAGCCTTCCCAACACAGAAAAAAAAGCTAGAGTCGGAGTTATGTTCCCACTCAAAAATTATACACAAGGAAATACCAGGTATTAGTAACTGTCTAATTAAACATTAGATTGTATATCTGTACTATCTTAGATCTCTGTATCAGATGTGTTCTTTTACCTGATTGTGATAAAATGTAACTATAATTCCTTAAATACTGAATTACAGCTATGACAATCTGCTATTGAAAAGCCTTTCTGCAAAAGCTATTGCTGTTATTTTAAATGACACATGGGGGTAGAATTATTAAGCAGCAGATGCTGCTTTCTACGCCCATCCTGAAACGTAAGTAGCGAAGCAGTGGTTGTAAGGTGGCGTTTAGGTGGCAGACTGAAATCATCCCGATTCGATTGGGATGATTGAAACCCCCTGCTAGCGACCGATTGGCCGCCAGTGAGCAGGGGGCGGCATTGCAAAAGAATTTGACTAGAAATGCTTGTGCAATGATAAATGCGGGCAGTGTATGCTGTCAGCATTTAGCGAGGTCGAGCAGACATGATTCGCAACAGCAAATCATGTCCGCTCGACCTTTAATAAATCTACCCCATGGTCTTCAGTAACATTGTTATAACCGGGCTGTGTATTTTCACTAAGAAAAGTCTATCCCATTAAATCTATTTACGTGCCAAATTTCATAAAGATCGGTGCAATCATTTGTGCTGTAGTCTAAAATGTCTCATATTACCATATGAGAAATGTTATTTTTCACATCTTGAAAACACAAAACTTAAATGGATTAACCTCAGTTTTTTATAGTCTGTTGTTACTGGCAGTCAGAGCTATGAAGTTACATTTCAGCCACATTTGTTCATCCATTTAAGAGTTAAATGAGATTTAAGAATGCCCATGTGTAATGTTATTCCTGACCAAACTAATGTGAACCGATAATGTTACAGAAATGATCAGACAAAGGTTATTAAACAAAAAAGCTGATGTGTAGCAAAGCAAAAACATAAATTATGCTTACCTGATAATTTTCTTTTCTTCAGATGGAAAGAGTCCACAGCTGCATTCATTACTTTTGGGAATTCAGAACCTGGCCACCAGGAGGAGGCAAAGACACCCCAGCCAAAGGCTTAAATACTCTTCCCATTCCCCTCATCCCCCAGTCATTCTGCTGAGGAACAAGGAACAGTAGAAGAAATATCAGGGTGAAAAGGTGTCAGAAGAACAAAAATTACGGCCGCCCCACATAAAAACACTAATGGGAAGCTGTGGACTTTTTCCATCTGAAGAAAAGAAAATGATCAGGTAAGCATAATTTATGTTTTTCTTCATAAATGGAAAGACTCCACAGCTGCATTTATTACTTTTGGGAAAACAATACCCAAGCTAAAGAGGACACTGAATGCAAAAACAGGAGGGTACAAGAGACGGCCCATTCTGAGGGCACCAGGCCTGAAAACCCCTTTCCAACAAAATCCCACTTCGTCTGAAGCTGAGAGCAACTTTGAAAAAGAGGAAAAGACCCAAGGACACTGACCCGCACATAGTCCACAAGCCTTGCTAGAGACAGCAGGAACTAGACTCGACTGAGTCAACAGCCTCCAGGAGACACCGTCGCCCAACAGTCGGTCTCCAAACAACATGCCCCTTACTAAAGAAAGGGAACAAGCTACCGTAATTTTCCACACAGAAGGAAAGATACAGAGAAAATATGAATGTACTTGTAAAGCGCGGCTAATCCCCCTTAAGGGACACAAGGCACTGCTCATCATATCAACCTCAAAATGAGGAAGGCTGAGTAGACCTCGCCGGGTATCGACTTGCAACTCTCGGTTTGCTATAGTGCAGAGTAGCCACAGTGCATTAGTAAGCTGAACTAGCTGTCCAGCTAGCATAAGCAACTCCAGACCAACAGAGACCCACCAGTCTCATAGAAACAAGGGGAGGCAATGCCCAGACCCCAGAAAAACAGAAACCACGGGATAAGGCCGGGAGTCTAAACAGAGAGGATCTTCCCCCAACACAGTGCAATCACACTCTAAAAAGCAACTGAAGACTAAGGTCCCCAAGTCGCAAAAAGGTTGCTCAGAATATCGAAATATTCAGAAAATGAAACCTTGTGCAGCAAGCTTAGATAGGTCTGACGAACAACACCTGAAGCAAAAACACTGCACGCTGCAGTCATCTAAAAATTATTCTGAAACTTAAATACTTGCAAGACAAGCAGAATGCAGCTGAAGATAGTATCCTTCAGATTGCTAACGTTGCAGGCTATCTAAGAGCTGCCAGCCCTTCCCACAAATCCTGAACATGGAGAAAGGAGAAACCTCAAGAGGCTTACCGTACCTCGAATGCTCCAAGGACAAATTTAGCAGAGCAAAAGATCTCAGATCCTGCTCCAACACTGAACCAGCCCAAGCGACAGACATGTCTGATAGATGTGGGGGGGGGGCGGAAAGACACCAAACACAAGCCCCCAGTGAATGGAAAGCAAAAAAGTGGGAACTCACCCATCCCAAAAGAGCTTGGGTGCCAACCCAATCCGCTCCTCCAAAATAAGGCACTCCCAAGGAGAACCCCCTGGAACAGAGAAAAGTGCAATAGATCCAAAGGAAGACCTGTCACAGCTCTCTTAGACAGTCTCTATGTAGAGAGATCAAATTCCAACAGGTGGAGCCCACAGAGCAGCAGATGCTATCCCTTACAAAGATAAGCCACCTGATCCAACCTCCTACACACAGGGCAGGACAAAGACCCCCCCAAGGTGAGGAGCCCCAGCTCATAAGGAAGACAAACTATCCCCTCAAAAGGGAAGGGCACAGATAAGAACAGCGTACATGTCCACAAGACATAAAGCCATAGTATGATCAAAACATGGACCAAATGAAAAAAATCATCCAGACACCACTGTTGACCAACCAAAGAAAAAACTCCCCATGAAAAGGAGCACACTCCATCAGAAGGACAAGTCAGGGCTTAAAGTTGATAACCAGTACCTGAAGGTAGATGTGAACTCTGGCCTTCCTGCTTGCAAGCCCAATGAACTAGTCCCTATGTCGCAACATAGGGTCCCTGAAAAAACTGGGTCGTCCCGAACCAGTCCACAGGATCTTAAGTCTCCAGATATCCAAGAAGGATCCAAGACAAGAACCCTGGACCCGGGACCCAGAATCGTCCTAGAACGAACGACACCCCCAGGGAACACAAGATACCCCGTCTGAAGAAATCAGACCTCACAGGGGATGAGAACCGGGACACCCGGAGAACGAGTACAGGACTCACTCGTAATTCCCAGCCCAAAGGGAAGAGAACACCCTTAGCTGGAGGTCAACCCCCCCCCAATAAGGTGCTAGGCCGCAACAAAGTCACATAATTTCTCTAGAGTCCCAAGACCTCAAGAGCAAAACTAAGGGAATTGAGAACGAGAACAGAGTAACCTGAAAGAGAGTATAAGAAAAGCTAGTCTCCATAATCCTTTCAGATTAACGTTCCAGAGGACCACACCCAAAGGAGAAGAATGCAAAGCATCCCGAACCCAGGCAGAGAAACATCCCCTAAGCAAAAAGCTTGGAAAAAGAGACAACACCTCCTTTCGCCCCTGATATGGAGATGACTAACTCCCGAAGGAAGACTGAGCCTCACGGGCTTCACTTCCTAATTAAGTGGCCAAAGCCACCAGAAAAGTCCAGAAAGTCTCGACCCAAAGGAAGAGAACCTCTAAAAGGAACAAGTCCTAAAAGGACACTTCCAAAGAGACCATGAAAGGCAAAACTGTAAAAACGGCGGTATGAAGGACCTAAATCCTCCAAGACTCCAACCCACAATGGGAAGGAACACTTAGTTCCCAGAAAAAGTAGAAACGACTGAGCTTGTCGCCGCAGATCTCAACAGAGTCCCGGCCCACTAGATTAAAAGGCAAATGAGGACTGAACCAATCCCCATGTCCCTAAGTAACCACGGACCCTCAAGTCCTCTCAGGATGCTTGTTAAAGCTTGTAAAATTAAACAAGAAAACAACACATATCATATTGTGATCACTAGGCGCCCTCACCGGACCAACCGGACATAAAAAGGCGCCAAGTGTCTAAACTAGTCCTCAAAGACAGAAGGATTTGTACCCAGTCAGGACCAGCCTGAAACCAAGGGCCCCAGCACTGTCAAGGACACATAGAGTCTCCCCCCGAGATGGAGGAATAAAGAACAGTCAGACAGACCTTTGTAAACAGTGCGACCACAAAATCGCCAGTATCAATTCCAGAGAAGAAAGTTCCTGAAGGAAACCTCACACCACAACCTGAGTTTTAGACCAAATAATAATCATCCTCACCGGATGAAGATAAAAGATAAGGCAATCCATAGGTTATCACCCAGGAAGAATGGACAGCCCCACAGGACCAGTCCAACAGGGATCCGAGACTTCCAAGCTCAGAACTGGAACAGGATACACAAATAACAAAGACTATAAGAAGATTACTTCATCCCCTTATGTCTATGCATGCAAGCCATTCGAAGAATAAGACTGAGAATCCCCAGACCCATTAAGAGGGGGATCCAGCAGTGCCAAAACAGGCCTTAGTAGAACACGAAGGCGCGCCAGTCTATAACGAAAGGCGCAACATACCTCTGCCAGGACAAAGGCAAACACCGGCCCCAAAGGTTGACCCCCTGAGGCCTCAGGGGCAGTCACTCCACCGGAGGGCTGAACTGGACCAGGCGATCCCACGCCTGATGAGCCCGAGTAAGGGAACACGGACAATATCGTAAGCACACTCCCGGGAGGTGAGGTGCAGATGCACCAGCGCCAAAGATATGGCCATGCGAAACCGTGTCGTAACCTCTGGTGGGAACAGGCCACACTCCATAGAAGGATATATATAGTGTTTGTGTTACCTGCATGAGTAGTAAGAGTTGGTGGTAGAGAACTTGTCTCATGGGAAATAGAATCCCCAGAGGCGGATGGTTCAGTGGGCACCTATTCCCCGATCAGGAGGAACAGAGCACTCTAAAACGGCATTCAGAACAAAACTGATGGGCATGTATTACCCGGCCCAATTCATATTCTTCGCAATAATTAGAGTCTGAATCAGAGACATCCATTTGCAAAAAAAATCAGAATCCTCCATTACTGGGACACTGAATAAAAAATGGACCAATAAGAAAAATCTAAACGGCACCTTACACCCCCAATGGCTGGGGCACTCACCACCTCCATAGAACCAGACACCAGCGGACCAGGATTTCTCCATCGCCACACAGTCAGGAATGCGGAGATTGAATCACAAGGTAAACTGTGCAATCCATGCAAAAGCACCCCGACTGTAAAGGCCACATCTCTAGACATAGGCCGTTATGTTCCAAAATAGCCATGAGCCGAAGCAACACTACACAGTAGCAGACATAATCACATAACAAACATGATTATAAACCCCTCTGTTCAATAACCCCCCTCAGGTGATATTAACCCTTGATTCCTAGATACAAAAAGGAGCCTCACTGAGACCCTGTGTTAAATTTATCGCAGAAAGGTTGTAGCCCCTCTCGGATAAACAGTTGTAATTTCAATACATCCATGATGAAAGTAAAATGAAACGATCTTACCGGAATCTACACCGTGGAACAGGAACACAGCTCTTCAAGTGTGACGGATAGTAGCGTCACTTCTGCCATGGCTTCAGAGAAAAAAGCAGGCAGCAAAACTTGTCAACACTGATTGCATATGGAGCTGTTAATATGAGTCGGGATGGTTTCGCAGAAATACTCTCCCTGCATCTACGGACTCTAACTTTCACCCATGCTCTCACTGAGAGGCTGACAGGACTACTTAAAACTCCAGTCCCATGCCGAAGAGTACTACCCTCCTTAAGAGACTATCGGAAAATTCTGACACTTCTCTGCCAACCTCCTGGGACAAAAAGCAAAGAATGACTGGGGATGAGGGGAGTGGGAGAAGTGTGCCCTTCCTTATTTCTAATACATTTAAGACTAAGGTGTTTTCAGCACTTTTGAAAAAAGGAAGATGCAGATTTCCTTAGAGGGACAGTTTAGTCAAAATTAAACGTTCATGAGTTAGATAGGTCATGCAATTTTAAACAACTTTCCAATTTACTTTTATCATCAATGTTGCTTTGTTTTCGTGATATTCTTAGTTGGAAGCTAAACCTAGGTAAGCTCATATGATAATTTCTAAATCCCCTGAAGGCCACCTCTTATCTGAATGCATTGACATTTTTTCACAGCTAGAGGGCTTTAGTTCA
The DNA here is from genome assembly GCF_027579735.1 of Bombina bombina. NCBI lineage: Eukaryota > Metazoa > Chordata > Amphibia > Anura > Bombinatoridae > Bombina > Bombina bombina. Next base: position 623,856,655 of record NC_069504.1, read on the forward strand.
CGTGTGCCATACAGATAAGATTGTGCTCACGCCCGAGGAGTTTTTATGAAAGGAAAATGTTTGGCTAAAATGCTAAAATGCAAGTCTGTCAAAAGAACTGAAATAAGGGTACAGTCTGCAGAGGCTTAGATACAAGGTAATCAAAGAGGTAAAAAGTATATAAATAGTGTTGGTTATGCAAAACTGGGGAATTGGTAATAAAGGGATTATTTATCTTTTTAAACAATAAAAATTCTGGAGTAGACTATCCATTTAAAGGGACATGAAACCCCATTTTTTTTATTTTATAATTCAGAGAACATACAATTTTAAACAACTTCCCTATTTATTTCCATTATCAAATTTGCTTCATTCTCTTGTTATATTTTGCTGAAGGAGAAAAATATCCCTTTAATTAAAAAGAATATGTACATATCCTACAGTACTGGGAGCTAGCTGAGCACATGTAGTGAGCCAATCAAAAGAGAGAAATGTGTGCAGTCACTAATCACTAGCTAGCTCCCAGTAGTGTAGCATATGTACATATTCTTTTTCATCAATAGAGAGAACAAAGCACATTTAAAAATATAATTTAAATGTCTTAAAATTAAATACTCTATCTAAATCATGCAACTTCCTATCCTTTTAAGTTATTTTTTTTTTAGTTTATAAATGCCCTTTTCAAAGGTTTCTTAATGACACTAGGACTACAATGCATCTTTAACTGTATCTACTGTTTTCGACACAGTTGACCATGCTCTGTTCTAACAAATTCTACATTATTTTGGTATCCGAGCCACAGCATTCTCCTGGTTAGCTTCCTATCTCTCAAACCGCTCATTTACAGTTTCCTCTAACAGCATACCCTATGGTCCATTGTCTCTGCTAGTAAGACAACCTCAAGGCTCTGTCTTGAGTCCCCAGCTATTTTTTATCCATACTTTCTCGCTATATCCTCCCCTGGGTTCCAGTTATATGATGATGATACCCAAAACTATCTTTCCTCTCCTGATATTTCTCCCTCTATGCTCAACCTGGTTGCAAACTACCTCAGTGAAATTTCTTCTTGGATGTCATTGAACTACCTCCAACTCAATCTGTTTAAAACAGAGCTTTTTCTTATTCTTCCTCTCCTAGACATCCCACACTTGATAGCTCTCTTACAGTCGGAAGCTCTTTTCTCCACCCCTCATCCCACTGTTTCGTTATCACACTTGACTCTGAACTCACTCCACATATACAAGCGCTTACCAAATCCTGCTGTGCACAGTTATGCAACATTTCCATAATTTACCCTTTCCTTCTTCAAGAAACCAAAAAAATACTAATACAGTCCCTTTTTTTGTCAAATATTTACTACAATCTACTCCTAAATTGTGTCCCCAAACCCGGCCTCTCATCTATTATGAATGCTTCAGCAAGACTCATCCACCTCTACATCAGCTGCCCCGCTCTGCCAGTCCCTACACTGACATCTCATACACATTAGAATACAATGTTCACCCAGGAACATTTTAATGGGTGCACTACCCGGCAGATTTTACTGATCGCCCAGCTCTAATTTTAGCCAAAATAAGCTAAACTTAATTGATATTAACATGTTCAATGTTATGAAAGTATTACACCACCTGGCTACTGCATAAAGCCAATTGGCTGGCAAATGTTTTGTGGATAATACTGGAATACAATTCAAAATATTAACCGTAACCTATAAATCATTCAACAGCCTCACTCATCTTTAAATAATCCTTGACCCACCCACTTTGGTCAACCTCTGACCAACAACTCTCTTATTAATTCTCCTTCACTCTCTTATTTATAAGACTTCTCACACTCTGCTTCTGTCCTCTGGAATTGTTTACCCCACTCCATCAGGCTGTCTCCAAACTTGTATAGCTTCGGGCTTTCTTTGAAAAACCCCACCTATACAGGGAGTGCAGAATTATTAGGCAAGTTGTATTTTTGAGGATTAATTTTATTATTGAACAACAACCATGTTCTCAATGAATCCAAAAAACTCATTAATATCAAAGCTGAATATTTTTGGAAGTAGTTTTTAGTTTGTTTTTAGTTTTAGCTATTTTAGGGGGATATCTGTGTGTGCAGGTGACTATTACTGTGCATAATTATTAGGCAACTATATATATACCCATTTCAATTATTTATTTTTACCAGTGAAACCAATATAACATCTCAACATTCACAAATATACATTTCTGACATTCAAAAACAAAACAAAAACAAATCAGTGACCAATATAGCCACCTTTCTTTGCAAGGACACTCAAAAGCCTGCCATCCATGGATTCTGTCAGTGTTTTGATCTGTTCACTATCAACATTGCGTGCAGCAGCAACCACAGCCTCACAGACACTGTTCAGAGAGGTGTACTGTTTTCCCTCCTTGTAAATCTCACATTTGATGATGGACCACAGGTTCTCAATGGGGTTCAGATCAGGTGAACAAGGAGCCCATGTCATTAGATTTTCTTCTTTTATACCCTTTCTTGCCAGCCACGCTGTGGAGTACTTGGACGCGTGTGATGGAGCATTGTCCTGCATGAAAATCATGTTTTTCTTGAAGGATGCAGACTTCTTCCTGTACCACTGCTTGAAGAAGGTGTCTTCCAGAAACTGGCAGTAGGACTGGGAGTTGAGCTTGACTCCATCCTCAACCCGAAAAGGCCCCACAAGCTCATCTTTGATGATACCAGCCCAAACCAGTACTCCACCTCCACCTTGCTGGCGTCTGAGTCGGACTGGAGCTCTCTGCCCTTTACCAATCCAGCCACGGGCCCATCCATCTGGCCCATCAAGACTCACTCTCATTTCATCAGTCCATAAAACCTTAGAAAAATCAGTCTTGAGATATTTCTTGGCCCAGTCTTGACGTTTCAGCTTGTGTGTCTTGTTCAGTGGTGGTCGTCTTTCAGCCTTTCTTACCTTGGCCATGTCTCTGAGTATTGCACACCTTGTGCTTTTGGGCACTCCAGTGATGTTGCAGCTCTGAAATATGGCCAAACTGGTGGCAAGTGGCATCTTGGCAGCTGCACGCTTGACTTTTCTCAGTTCATGGGCAGTTATTTTGCGCCTTGGTTTTTCCACACGCTTCTTGCGACCCTGTTGACTATTTTGAATGAAACACTTGATTGTTCGATGATCACGCTTCAGAAGCTTTGCAATTTTAAGAGTGCTGCATCCCTCTGCAAGATATCTCACTATTTTTGACTTTTCTGAGCCTGTCAAGTCCTTCTTTTGACCCATTTTGCCAAAGGAAAGGAAGTTGCCTAATAATTATGCACACCTGATATAGGGTGTTGATGTCATTAGACCACACCCCTTCTCATTACAGAGATGCACATCACCTAATATGCTTAATTGGTAGTAGGCTTTCGAGCCTATACAGCTTGGAGTAAGACAACATGCATAAAGAGGATGATGTGGTCAAAATACTCATTTGCCTAATAATTCTGCACTCCCTGTACAATGAAGCTTGAAGCTTACCATCTTTCCTCTATTTTTCATCCTAATCAAACTAAATCTTAAACTGTCTTGACTCACTGCTGCAACTACAAACCATGTGACAAGCTACCCCAAACCTTATGTCTCTTCAAAGCAGGGCTCAACTCTTCCTGTACTATATCTGTTTAGTCTGTTGTGTATTTGTATCTTACCACAAATCTTTGTCATTATATACCCCTACCTTTGTACCTAGCGCCGCTGACTTTTGTGGCACTATACAAATAATAAAAGGATAGCAAGAATAATAATAATACATTGTAGGTAATCTGTATTTTCTATAAACTTGTATATGGATTATTTATTCCTATTTATTTCCTTAAAATCTTGTTCAAAGTCCACACCAGATTTGGTTAATGACAACATATCTATTACAATGTAAGAACTAAATTGTTTTTACCTAGACAAAAATGACTTTCTTTAAATAAATGGTGTTCCCAGCTATGGGCTAGATTATAAGTGGAGCGTAAATTAGCATGCCCGCACGCGCGTTAACTTCCCTAAAAACATAATTTATGCTTACCTGATAAATTTATTTCTCTTGTGGTGTATCCAGTCCACGGATCATCCATTACTTGTGGGATATTCTCCTTCCCAACAGGAAGTTGCAAGAGGATCAACCACAGCAGAGCTGCTATATAGCTCCTCCCCTAACTGCCATATCCAGTCATTCGACCGAAACAAGCCAAGAAAGGAGAAACCATAGGGTGCAGTGGTGACTGTAGTTTAAATTAAAATTTAGACCTGCCTTAAAAAGACAGGGCGGGCCGTGGACTGGATACACCACAAGAGAAATAAATTTATCAAGTAAGCATAAATTATGTTTTCTCTTGTAAGGTGTATCCAGTCCACGGATCATCCATTACTTGTGGGATACCAATACCAAAGCTAAAGTACACGGATGAATGGAGGGACAAGGCAGGCTTAAATGGAAGGAACCACTGCCTGTAGAACCTTTCTCCCAAAAATAGCCTCCGAAGAAGCAAAAGTATCAAATTTGTAAAATTTTGAAAAGGTATGAAGCGAAGACCAAGTCGCCGCCTTGCAAATCTGTTCAACAGAAGCCTCATTCTTAAAGGCCCAGGTGGAAGCCACAGCTCTAGTAGAATGAGCTGTAATTCTTTCAGGGGGCTGCTGTCCAGCAGTCTCATAGGCTAAGCGTATTACGCTCCGAAGCCAAAAAGAAAGAGAGGTTGCTGAAGCTTTTTGACCTCTCCTCTGTCCAGAGTAAACGACAAACAGTGTAGATGTTTGGCGAAAATCTTTAGTAGCTTGTAAGTAAAACTTCAAAGCACGGACCACGTCCAGATTATGTAAAAGACGTTCCTTCTTTGAAGAAGGATTAGGACACAATGATGGAACAACAATCTCTTGATTGATATTCTTGTTAGAAACTACCTTAGGTAAAAACCCAGGTTTTGTACGCAGAACTACTTTATCTGAATGGAAAATCAGATAAGGAGAATCACATTGTAAGGCAGATAACTCAGAGACTCTCCGAGCCGAGGAAATAGCCATCAAAAACAGAACTTTCCAAGATAAAAGTTTAATATCAATGGAATGAAGGGGTTCAAACGGAACTCCTTGAATAACTTTAAGAACCAAGTTTAAGCTCCATGGGGGAGCAACAGGTTTAAACACAGGCTTAATTCTAACCAAAGCCTGACAAAAAGCTTGAACGTCTGGAACTTCTGCCAGACGCTTGTGCAAAAGAATAGACAGAGCAGAAATCTGTCCCTTTAAAGAACTAGCTGATAATCCTTTTTCCAAACCCTCTTGGAGAAAGGACAATATCCTAGGAATCCTAACCTTACTCCATGAGTAATTCTTGGATTCACACCAATAAAGGTATTTACGCCATATCTTATGGTAGATTTTACTGGTAACAGGCTTTCGTGCCTGTATAAGGGTATCAATGACTGACTAGGAGAAGCCACGCTTCGATAAAATCAAGCGTTCAATCTCCATGCAGTCAGTCTCAGAGAAATTAGATTTGGATGATTGAAAGGACCTTGTATTAGAAGGTCTTGTCTCAGAGGCAGGGTCCATGGTGAAAAGGATGACATGTCCACTAGGTCTGCATACCAGATCCTGCGTGGCCACGCAGGCGCTATCAATATCACCGATGCTCTCTCCTGTTTGATTTTGGCAATCAGTCGAGGGAGCAGAGGAAACGGTGGAAACACATAAGCCAGGTTGAAGAACCAAGGCGCTGCTAGAGCATCTATCAGTGCCGCTTCTGGGTCCCTGGACCTGGATCCGTAACAAGGAAGCTTGGCGTTCTGGCGAGACGCCATGAGATCCAGTTCTGGTTTGCCCCAACGATGAACCAATTGAGCAAACACCTCCGGATGGAGTTCCCACTCCCCCGGATGAAAAGTCTGACGACTTAGAAAATCCGCCTCCCAGTTCTCTACACCTGGGATATGGATTGCTGATAGGTGGCAAGAGTGAGTCTCTGCCCAGCAAATTATCTTGGAGACTTCTAACATCGCTAGGGAACTCCTGGTTCCCCCTTGATGGTTGATGTAAGCCACAGTCGTGATGTTGTCCGACTGAAATCTGATGAACCTCAGGGTTGCTAACTGAGTAAAGCTAGAAGAGCATTGAATATTGCTCTTAACTCCAGAATATTTATTGGGAGGAGTTTCTCCTCCTGAGTCCACGATCCCTGAGCCTTCAGGGAATTCCAGACTGCACCCCAACCTAGAAGGCTGGCATCTGTTGTTACAATTGTCCAATCTGGCCTGCAAAAGGTCATACCTTTGGACAGATGGACCCGAGAAAGCCACCAGAGAAGAGAATCTCTGGTCTCTTTATCCAGATTTAGCAGAGGGGACAAATCTGTGTAATCCCCATTCCACTGACTGAGCATGCATAGTTGCAGCGTTCTGAGATGTAGGCGCGCAAATGGCACTATGTCCATCACCGCTACCATCAAGCCGATTACTTCCATACACTGAGCCACCGAAGGGCACGGAATAGAATGAAGAACACAGCAAGATTTTAGAAGCTTTGATAACCTGGATTCTGTCAGGTAAATCTTAATTTCTACAGAATCTATCAGAGTCCCTAGGAAGGAGACTCTTGTGAGTGGGGATAGAGAACTATTTTCCTTGTTTACATTCCACCCATGTGACCTGAGAAATGCCAGAACTATGTCCGTATGTGACTTGGCAATCTGAAAGCTTGACGCCTGTATCAGGATGTCGTCCAGATAAGGGGCCACTGAAATACCTCGCGGTCTTAGGACCGCCAAAAGCGATCCCAGAACCTTTGTAAAGATTCTTGGAGCTGTAGCTAACACGAAGGGAAGAGCCACAAATTGGTAATGCCTGTCCAGAAAGGCAAACCTTAGGAACCAATGATAATATTTGTGAATCGGTATGGGAAGGTAAGCATCCTTCAAATCCACTGTGGTCATGTACTGACCCTCCTGGATCATAGGTAGGATGGTCCGATTAGTTTCCATTTTGAACGATGGAACTCTGAGGAATTTGTTTAAGATCTTTAGATCCAAAATGGGTCTGAAGGTTCCCTCTTTTTTGGGAACCACAAACAGATTTGAATAAAAGCCCTGTCCCTGTTACGTCTGTGGAACTGGACAGATCACTCCCATAACTAGGAGGTCTTGCACACAGTGTAAGAATGCCTCTTTCTTTATCTGGTTTACAGATAATCTCAAAAGGTGAAATCTCCCTTGAGGGGGGGAAGCTTTGAAGTCCAGAAGATATCCCTGAGATATGATCTCCAACGCCCAGGGATCCTGAACATCTCTTGCCCATGCCTGGGTGAAGAGAGAAAGTCTGCCCCCTACTAGATCCGTTACCGGATAGGGGGCCGTTCCTTCATGCTGTCTTAGAGGCAGCAGCAGGCTTTCTGGCCTGCTTGCCTTTGTTCCAGGACAGGTTAGGTTTCCAGCCCGGCTTGGATTGAGCAAAAGTTCCCTCTTGTTTTGTAGCAGAGGAAGTTGATGCTGCACCTGCCTTGAAATTTCGAAAGGCACGAAAATTAGACTGTTTGTCCCTTGATCTGGCCCTGTCCTGAGGAAGGGTATGACCCTTACCTCCAGTAATGTCAGCAATAATTTCCTTCAAACCAGGCCCGAATAGGGTCTGCCCCTTGAAGGGAATGTTAAGTAATTTAGACTTTGAAGTCACGTCAGCTGACCAAGATATAAGCCATAGTGCCCTACGCGCCTGGATGGCGAATCCATAATTCTTAGCCGTTAGTTTAGTCAAATGAACAATGGCATCAGAAACAAAAGAATTAGCTAGCTTAAGTGTTCTAAACTTGTCAAGTATTTCAGTCAATGGAGTAGCTGTCTGAAAGGCCTCTTCTAGAGACTCAAACCAGAACGCCGCAGCAGCAGTGACAGGCGCAATGCATGCAAGGGGCTGCAGGATAAAACCTTGTTGACTAAACATTTTCTTAAGGTAACCTTCTAATTTTTTATCCATTGGATCTGAAAAAGCACAACTGTCCTCGACAGGGATAGTGGTACGCTTTGCTAAAGTAGAAACTGCTCCCTCCACCTTAGGAATCGTCTGCCATAAGTCCCGTGTGGTGGCGTCTATTGGAAACATTTTTCTAAAAATAGGAGGGGCGGAAAACGGCACACCGGGTCTATCCCACTCCTTATTAATAATTTCTTTAAACCTTTTAGGAATTGGAAAAACATCAGTACACACCGGCACTGCATAGTATTTATCCAGTCTACACAATTTCTCTGGCACTGCAATTGTGTCACAGTCATTCAGAGCAGCTAATACCTCCCCAAGCAATACACGGAGGTTCTCAAGCTTAAATTTACAAGTAGAAATATCTGAATCAGGTTTCCCCGAATCAGAAATGTCACCCACAGACTGAAGCTCTCCTTCCTCAGCTTCTGCATATTGTGATGCAGTATTAGACATGGGACTTAAAGCATCTGCACGCTCTGTATTACGTCTAACCCCAGAGCTACCGCGCTTTCCTCTGAATTCAGGCAGTCTGGCTAATGCCGCTGACAGGGTATTATCCATGATTGCCGCCATGTCCTGCAAAGTAATCACTATGGGCGTCTTTGATGTACTTGGCGCCATTTTAGCGTGAGTCCCTTGAGCGGGAGTCAAAGGGTCCGACACGTGAGGATAGTTAGTTGGCATAACTTCCCCCTCGTCAGAATCCTCTGGTGATAATTCTTTTAAAGATAAAAGCTGATCTTTATTGTTTAAAGTGAAATCAATACATTTAGTACACATTCTCCTATGGGGTTCCACCATGGCTTTTAAACATAATGAACAACTGTGTCAGACATGTTTATACAGACTAGCAATGAGACTAGCAAGCTTTGAAAACACTTTAAATCAAGTTTACAAGCAATATAAAAAAACGTTACTGTGCCTTTAAGAGAAACAAATTTTGCCAAAATTTGAAATAACAGCTGCTATATAGCTCCTCCCCTCACATGTCATATCCAGTCATTCGACCGAAACAAGACGAGAAAGGAGAAACCATAGGGTGCAGTGGTGACCGAAGTTTAATTAAAATTTAGAACTGCCTTAAAAGACAGGGCGGGCCGTGGACTGACTACACTACAAGAGAAATAAATTTATCAGGTAAGCATAAATTATATTTTCTCTTGTTAAGTGTAGTCAGTCCACGGGTCATCCATTACTTATGGGATACCAATACCAAAGCTAAAGTACACGGATGAAGGGAGGGACAAGGCAGGAACTTTAAACGGAGGGAACCACTGCCTGAAGTACCTTTCTCCCAAAAATAGCCTCCGAAGAAGCAAAAGTGTCAAATTTGTAAAATTTTGAAAAAGTGTGAAGTGAAGACCAAGTTGCAGCCTTGCAAATCTGTTCAACAGAGGCCTCATTTTTAAAGGCCCAGGTGGAAGCCACAGCTCTAGTAGAATGAGCTGTAATTCTTTCAGGAGGCTGCTGTCCAGCAGTCTCATAGGCTAAACGTATTATGCTACGAAGCCAAAAGGAGAGAGAGGTAGCCGAAGCCTTTTGACCTCTCCTCTGTCCAGAGTAAACGACAAACAGGGAAGAAGTTTGATGAAAATCTTTAGTTGCCTGCAAATAGAACTTCAGGGCACGGACTACGTCCAGATTATGTAAAAGTCGTTCCTTCTTTGAAGAAGGGTTAGGACACAAAGATGGAACAACAATCTCTTGATTGATATTCCTGTTAGAAACTACCTTAGGTAAGAACCCAGGTTTAGTACGCAGAACTACCTTGTCTGAATGAAAAATCAGATAAGGAGAATCACAATGTAAGGCAGATAACTCAGAGACTCTTCAAGCCGAGGAAATAGCCATCAAAAACAGAACTTTCCAAGATAACAGCTTGATATCAATGGAATGAAGGGGTTCAAATGGAACGCCTTGCAGAACGTTAAGAACTAAGTTTAAGCTCCACGGCGGAGCAACAGTTTTAAACACAGGCTTAATCCTAGCCAAAGCCTGACAAAAAGCCTGAACGTCTGGAACTTCTGCCACACGCTTGTGTAGAAGAATAGACAGAGCAGAAATCTGTCCCTTTAACGAACTAGCGGATAAGCCCTTTTCTAAACCCTCTTGTAGAAAAGACAATATCCTAGGAATCCTAACCTTACTCCATGAGTAACTCTTGGATTCGCACCAATATAAATATTTACGCCATATCTTATGGTAAATTCTTCTGGTAACAGGTTTCCTAGCCTGTATTAAGGTATCAATAACCGACTCCGAGAAGCCACGCTTTGATAGAATCAAGCGTTCAATCTCCATGCAGTCAGCCTCAGAGAAATTAGATTTGGATGGTTGAAAGGACCCTGAATTAGAAGGTCCTGCCTCAGAGGCAGAGACCATGGTGGACAGGACGACATGTCCACTAGGTCTGCATACCAGGTCCTGCGTGGCCACGCAGGCGCTATCAGAATCACTGATGCTCTCTCCTGTTTGATCCTGGCAATCAGTCAAGGAAGCATTGGAAATGGTGGAAAAACATAAGCCATGTTGAAGACCCAAGGGGCTGTCAGAGCATCTATCAGCACCGCTCCCGGGTCCCTGGACCTGGATCCGTAACAAGGAAGCTTGGCGTTCTGGCGAGACGCCATGAGATCCAGATCTGGTTTACCCCAACGATGAATCAGTTGGGCGAAGACCTCCGGATGAAGTTCCCACTCCCCCGGATGAAAAGTCTGGCGACTTAGAAAATCCTCCTCCCAGTTCTCCACGCCTGGGATGTAGATCGCTGACAGGTGGCAAGAGTGAGACTCTGCCCAGCGAATTATCTTTGAGACTTCCAACATCGCTAGGGAACTCCTGGTTCCCCCTTGATGGTTGTTGTAAGCCACAGTCGTGATGTTGTCCGACTGAAATCTGATGAACCTCAGAGTTGCTAACTGAGGCCAAGCTAGAAGAGCATTGAATATTGCTCTTAACTCCAGAATATTTATTGGGAGGAGTGTCTCCTCCTGAGTCCACGATCCCTGAGCCTTCAGGGAATTCCAGACTGCGCCCCAACCTAGAAGGCTGGCGTCTGTTGTTACAATCGTCCAATCTGGCCTGCGAAAGGTCATCCCCTTGGACAGATGGGGCCGAGAAAGCCACCATAGAAGAGATTCTCTGGTCTCTTGATCCAGATTTAGCCGAGGGGACAAATCTAAGTAATCCCCATTCCACTGACTTAGCATGCACAATTGCAGCGGTCTGAGATGCAGGCGCGCAAATGGTACTATGTCTATTGCCGCTACCATTAAGCCGATTACTTCCATGCACTGAGCTACTGACGGGTGTGGAATGGAATGAAGGGCACAGCAAGCATTTAGAAGTTTTGATAACCTGGCCTCCATCAGGTAAATTCTCATCTCTACAGAATCTATAAGAGTCCCTAGGAAGGGAACCCTTGTAAGTGGTAATAGAGAACTCTTTTCCACGTTCACCTTCCACCCATGCGACCTCAGAAATGCCAGAACTATCTCTGTATGAGACTTGGCAGTTTGAAAACTTGACACTTGTATCAGAATGTCGTCTAGGCACGGAGCCACAGCTATGCCTCGCGGTCTTAGTACCGCCAGAAGTGAGCCCAGAACCTTTGTAAAGATTCTTGGAGCCGTAGCTAACCCGAAGGGAAGAGCTACAAACTGGTAATGCCTGTCTAGGAAGGCAAATCTTAGGTACCGATAATGATCCTTGTGAATCGGTATGTGAAGGTAGGCATCCTTTAAGTCCACTGTGGTCATGTACTGACCCTCTTGGATCATGGGTAGGATGGTTCGAATAGTTTCCATTTTGAATGATGGAACTCTTAGGAATTTGTTTATGATTTTTAAGTCCAAGATTGGTCTGAAGGTTCCCTCTTTTTTGGGAACCACAAATAGATTTGAATAGAATCCTTGCCCGTGTTCCGTCCACGGAACTGGGTGGATCACCCCCATTAGTAAGAGGTCTTGTACACAGCGTAGAAACGCCTCTTTCTTTATTTGGTTTGCTGATAACCTTGAAAGATGAAATCTCCCTTGTGGAGGAGAAGCTTTGAAGTCCAGAAGATATCCCTGAGATATGATCTCCAACGCCCAGGGATCCTGGACATCTCTTGCCCAAGCCTGGGCAAAGAGAGAAAGTCTGCCCCCCACTAGATCCGTTTCCGGATAGGGGGCCCTCTCTTCATGCTGTCTTAGGGGCAGCAGCAGGTTTTCTGGCCTGCTTGCCCTTGTTCCAGGACTGGTTAGTTTTCCAGCCCTGTCTGTAACGAGCAACAGCTCCTTCCTGTTTTGGAGCGGAGGAAGTTGATGCTGATCCTGCCTTGAGGTTACGAAAGGCACGAAAATTAGACTGTTTGGCCTTTGATTTGGCCCTGTCCTGAGGCAGAGCATGGCCCTTACCTCCCGTAATGTCAGCGATAATTTCTTTCAAGCCGGGCCCGAATAAGGTCTGCCCTTTGAAAGGAATATTAAGCAATTTAGATTTAGAAGTCACGTCAGCTGACCAGGATTTAAGCCATAGCGCTCTGCGCGCTTGGATGGCGAATCCGGAGTTCTTAGCCGTAAGTTTGGTTAAATGTACGACGGCATCAGAAACAAATGCGTTAGCTAGCTTAAGTGCTTTAAGCTTGTTCATAATTTCATCCAATGGAGCTGTGCGAATGGCCTCTTCCAGAGACTCAAACCAGAATGCCGCCGCAGCAGTGACATGCGCAATGCATGCAAGGGGCTGTAAAATAAAACCTTGTTGAACAAACATTTTCTTAAGGTAACCTTCTAATTTTTTATCCATTGGATCTGAAAAGGCACAACTATCCTCCACCGGGATAGTGGTACGCTTAGCCAAAGTAGAAACTGCTCCCTCCACCTTAGGGACCGTCTGCCATATGTCCCGTGTGGTGGCGTCTATTGGAAACATTTTCATAAATATAGGAGGGGGGGAAAAGGGCACACCGGGTCTATCCCACTCCTTGCTAATAATTTCTGTAAGCCTCTTAGGTATAGGAAAAACGTCAGTACACACCGGTACCGCATAGTATCTATCCAGCCTACATAATTTCTCTGGAATTGCAACCGTGTTACAATCATTCAGAGCCGCTAATACCTCCCCTAGCAATACGCGGAGGTTCTCAAGCTTAAATTTAAAATTAGAAATCTCTGAATCCAGTCTCCCTGGATCAGATCCGTCACCCACAGAATGAAGCTCTCCGTCCTCATGTTCTGCAAATTGTGACGCAGTATCGGACATGGCTCTCCCATCATCAGCGCGCTCTGTCCTTAACCCAGAGCAATCGCGCTTGCCTCTTAATTCTGGCAATTTAGATAATACTTCTGTCATAACAGTAGCCATGTCTTGCAAAGTGATTTGTATGGGCCTCTCTGATGTACTTGGCGCCACAATATCACGCACCTCCTGAGCGGGAGGCGAAGGTACTGACACGTGAGGAGAGTTAGTCGGCATAACTTCCCCCTCGTTGTCTGGTGATAATTTCTTTACATGTAAAGATTGACTTTTATTTAAAGTGACATCAATGCATTTAGTACACAAATTTCTATGGGGCTCCACATAGGCCTTCAAACATAGTGAACAAAGAGATTCATCTGTGTCAGACATGTTTAAACAGACTAGCAATGAGACTAGCAAGCTTGGAAAATACTTTCAAATAAATTTACAAGCAATATAAAAAAACGCTACTGTGCCTTTAAGAAGCACAAAAAGCTGTCACAGTTGAAATAACAATGAACCAAATTAGTTATAGCAACCAAATTTTCACAGTAAATGTATTAAGTTAGCAAAGGATTGCACCCACCAGCAAATGGATGATTAACCCCTTAATACCCAAAAACGGATAACAATTTAATAATTAACGTTTTTATCACAGTCAAACACACTGTCACAGGTCTGCTGTGACTGATTACTTCCCTCAAAATGAATTTTGAAGACCCCTGAGCTCTCTAGAGACGTCCTGGATCATGGAGGATGAAGTAGGAAGATTGTGACTGAAATTTTACTGCGCAAAAAAACGCTAAAATAGGCCCCTCCCACTCATATTACAACAGTGGGGAAGCTCAGTTAACTGTTTCTATGCAGAAACAAAAGTTAGCCATGTGGTAAAAATCATGCCCCAATAAGTTTTATCACCAAGTACCTCACAAAAAACGATTGACATCCCAGTAAACGTTTTGAACATACATTTTAAAAGTTATGAAGTGTTATTAATAAGCCTGCTACCAGTCGCTGTTACTGCAGTTAAGGCTCATACATTACTTCAGTATTAACAGTATTTTCTGAGTCAAATTCCATTCCCTAGAAAAATACTTCAGTGTACACACACTCATCAGCCTAATAAAAGTCGCTACCACTGCATTTAAGGCTGAACTTACATTACATTGGTATCAGCAGTATTTTCTCAGTCAATTCCATTGCTTAGAAAAATAATTTACTGCACATACCTTGTTTGCAGGGGGGCCCTGCATGCTATTCCCCTTTTCTGAAGATACCTCACTCCTCAGAATGTGCGAGAACAGCCAGTGGATCTTAGTTATGTCTGCTAAGATCATAGAAAACGCAGGCAGATTCTTCTTCTAATGCTGCCTGAGAAACAAACAGCACACTCCGGTGCCATTTAAAATAACAAACTTTTGATTGAAGAAATAAACTAAGTTTAAAAACACCACAGACCTCTCACAACGACCTATCTTTAGTTAGGTTGCAAGAGAATGACAGGATATGACATGTGAGGGGAGAAGCTATATAGCAGCTCTGCTTGGGTGATCCTCTTGCAACTTCCTGTTGGGGAAGAGATATAATCCCATAAGTAATGGATGACCCGTGGACTGACTACATTTAACAAGAGAAAAGGCAGTTAAACTAACAAATTTTTTACAGTGTATGTAACAAGTTAGCAGAGCATTGCACCCACTTGCAAATGGATGATTAACCACTTAATACAAAAAACAGATTAATAAAACGAAAAATACGTTTTTAAACAGTCATAACAACTGCCACAGCTCCACTGTGGCTTTACCTTCCTCAATACACGACTTTTGAAGCCTTTTGAGCCCTTCAGATATGTCCTATAGCATGCAGGGGACTGCTGAGGGAAGCTGAATGCCTCTGTCTGTAATTTTAACTGCGCAAAAAAGCGCTAAAATAGGCCCCTCCCACTCATAATACAACAGTGGAAAGCCTCAGGAAACTGTTTCTAGGCAAAAATCAAGCCAGCCATGTGGAAAAAAACTAGGCCCCAATAAGTTTTATCACCAAAGCATATATAAAAACGATTAAACATGCCAGCAAACGTTTTATATTGCACATTAACCAGAGTATATATCTCTGATAGCAAGCCTGATACTAGTCGCTATTAAATCACTGTATTTAGGCTTAACTTACATTAATTCGGTATCAGCAGCATTTTCTAGCAATTCCATCCCTAGAGAAACTTAAAACTGCACATACCTTATTGCAGGATACCCTGCACGCTATTCTCCCTCTGAAGTTACCTCACTCCTCAGACATTTGTGAGAACAGCAGTGGATCTTAGTTACTTCTGCTAAGATCATAGAAAATGCAGGCAGATTCTTCTTCTAAATGCTGCCTGAGATAAAATAGCACAACTCCGGTACCATTTAAAAACAATAAACTCTTGATTGAAGAAAAAACTAACTATATTACACCACTTTCCTCTTACTACCTCCAGCTATGTTGAGAGTTGCAAGAGAATGACTGGGTATGGCAGTTAGGGGAGGAGCTATATAGCAGCTCTGCTGTGGGTGATCCTCTTGCAACTTCCTGTTGGGAAGGAGAATATCCCACAAGTAATGGATGATCCGTGGACTGGATACACCTTACAAGAGAAAGTACGTTATTTGCACATGTCATGTAGTCCGGGTAATACAAGTTGAAAGTAAAGCACTAACCGGACGCACAAAAAAAAGTAGAACTTGGAATATTGCAACTGCATTAACATATTCCCCATAGATTTTAATAATACCCATACTCACACACAAACCCGATAGTGTTTAACCAATTGAGCTAACCCGACATAAAATATTTATATTTCACATTCCAATGTCTTCACATAGCAGAATATGTTTTAGTTTTATATATATATATATATATATATATATATATATATATATATATATATATATATATATATATATATATATATATATGTGTGTGTGTGTTGGTTTTTAAAAAAAAAAATTGTGTGTGTGTTTATATGTCTGTAAAAAAATTTGTGACACTGTTCGTGAGAGTGCACTTGACTTTGTATCATATATATATATATATATATATATATATATATATACACTCACATATACATACATATGTACACAGATATATACATGTATATACAGTACATGAATGTATCTCTATTGTAAAGCCCTTTGTCTGCCTTTTATAACACCTGGGAACTCATATTTTTTATCCTGTATGACTTTTTTATGCATTTTTTTAAAAATAATTTTATTAGTGATATTATGAATGTAACTGTACTTTTAAATATAATTTTGATGTTTTTTATTGTGCAACTTTTTTTGTCAAACATAACTTAACCAGAGCTTTGAAGTCTCAATATCCCAACGCATTAAATTCAATGGCGCTCAAGCAAACACATTTACTTTCAACCTGTAATATGCACGCTACTTCCAATGCTCTCAAAGAGTCGGGGTAAACCCCTTATCACTCGCATGCAACAGTTAGCGTGCCACTCGTAATCTTGCCCTTAAACGGCCATAATAGTTCATTTGTTAACCAGAGTTCAATTTGCGCTAACCCGACATTTATTAAATTCAATTGAGCTCAAGTGAATGCGTTTACTTTCAACTCATAATATGCACGCTACTTCCCGACACACCCAAAGAGATGCAATATACCCCTTATCGCTCACACGCAACAGTTAGTGCACCACTTGTAATCTAGCCCGATATAGACAACTTTTGTTTTTGTTTGGATAACTACAAGGTGACAGTCTATTTAAAAGGAAATAGAAAAAGTGAATTTGTGATATTCTTCACCCACTGAAAAGTTGTTAGAATCTCACACGGTCTTACAGCAGGGTCTGCTTGCAATAACACAGAAATCTGACTAATATATTTGTTCATAGAAAATTAGAATTCTAATACAGTTGAATAACAAATGTAACTTACTGGTGTCAATGAAAATTGCATCCACGTACATTTTGGTACAAAAAGAACCCAAGATAAAGCCACAGGCAGGTCCAAATACCAGCATGGTAAACAGAATACCTGAGGAAAAATCAGACAGACAGTTAAAGGCATTGATACATCTCAGGACCCATAGATAAAATGTATTGATTTCAAACACAAACACAACATTTGGAGATTTATTGGATATAAAGAAAGTCTAAAATGTGTGAATCTGCACTGTGTATATACCTGTATCATCTATGTAATTATACATTTCATATTCAAGCACATTGCTTACTGTTTTTATCTGAAATCTATAGCAGTTTGGTATTTTGAGAAACTAAAAGTAATCACAAATTTAGTGACTACTGATACATCATTTCTGTTATAAGACAGATTTTAGTAGAAGCAATTGAGTACTCCCTACCCCAGTCCCTAGGAGCTAACAACACAAGATTATATAGAATGGTGAGAATACTGACTTAATGCAATGTCTATTGTATATCATTATGTAGACATCTCTAGCAGTTAAAAACAACAGCTTTATAAGAACAAAACTCTGAATAAAGGGTCTACCCATTATACTTGAAGTCATTAAAGAAGCTAGATGCAAAATAAGAATGAGGTCAGCGCAATCTTTTTTAATGTCACCGTACGCACAGAGCATTGACTAGAATCACTTATATATGAATACCACATTTTTTATAATGGGACCTTTACTGCCATCTACTGTTAAAATTTGTATCTATCACCAGCTACAAAACAGCACACACTTGCTGGACAGAAATAAAGCTAATGAGAGATTCAACAAAATCAACATTTTTAAATCTATCTATCTATATGTCTGTCTTTCTGTCTGTCTATATTTATCTATCTGTCTATCATCTTTCTATATCTATCTGTCTATCTATCATCTATTTATTTCAATCTATGTCTCATCATCTATCTGTATCTGTCTGTCTATCTATTTATCTTTCTTTCTTTCTATCATCTATGTATCTATCTATTTATCTATCTATGTATCTATCTATCTATCTATCTATCTATCTATCTATTGATCTATCTATCCAACCCTGCATGCCTTTTTCCAATGCATCAGAAAACAGATACAGGGTTCACATGAGATCTGCAGTTTTAAAGTATTCCTGTTTTTACCTCTTCTAAACATTCTGACACTTTCCAGTTGTTTTGGGCTTTTGTTTTCCATGACATTCCAATACTTTAGTATAGTAGAGTGAAAGTTTGAATAAAAAGCCAACCAAATTACTAATTTGATATATTTTGAGCATGATGATTTTTTTACACTCTTAGGGAAACTAAGTGGTAAAACCAAAAGAAACATTATTTTCAAAGTGGTATCTGTTGCTGATTTACATACATCCAAAAACAACATAGAGAATGTTTGCAAAGAGTGTATTCTAAAAGGGACAGTCTATAATAAATATAATACCCATTCCCCAGTTTTGCATAACCAACACTGTTATATTGATACACAATTTTACCTCTGTGATTACCTTGTATCTAAGCCTTTGCAGATTGCAACTTTATTTCAGTTCTTTTGACATGCTTGCATTCAGCCAATCAGTGCTGATTCATAAAGAACCACTGGAGTAAGCACAATCTTATCTATATGGCACATATAAACTAGTGATGTCTAGCTGGGAAAAACTGCCAAAATGCATTCAGATAAGAGGAGCATTCAAGGGCTTAGAAATTAGCACATGATCCTACCTAGGTTTACTTTTCAACAAAGAATACCAAGAGACAGTGGTGGAACTACCGGGGGGCAAAGATTGCAAGGAGTGACGAGTCCTGGAGGTCTGCTACTTGGTGGGCTTAGCAGGTGCGACAGACCCTGTAGTTTGGCCACTGCTGGGGAAGCCCAGGACAGTAGCAGGGGCCCAGAATGGTAGCAGGAGGGGCCCCATGGAGGTTACAGGCAGAGGCACCACAACACGATCTTTTAGGGCTCGATTTATCAAGTCATTCACAAGAGAACCTGCAGTCACAATTTATCAAGCAGCGGTCATCAGACCGCTGCTTCCTAGCCATTTCTCCACCTCTTAGGTGGAGAATGTCAATCTCCCTGGTCTCGTCAGACCATGGAGATTGACAGCTCCTGCCCTGCTTGTGACTGGCTATATGTGGGCAGGTGGCGGCATTGCATGCGAGCTGTTAATGTAGTCCTCCCCTCGCATATCCACCCTCTCCTCTCTAAAAGTCTGCATGCAGACACAATACAGTGAGTGGGCTTTTATAGAGAGGACAAGGCAAGTGTGTGTGTGTAAGGAACAGCATTTTGAACCAGAAGGAGAACAACAATCTTGCTTCTGCTTGAGCATTCTGCCCTGGTTCTTACACAGAAGATGACTTTCTAGGGCTGGAGTTGGGTTGGGTGGTAAAAAAACAGTTTAGTAACAAGGAGACGAGTGTGGAGATTGGGGAGAGTGTCAGTGAGTTGAAAGGAAAATAACTGATGTGGTGAAGAGAGCGTCTGTGGAGAAGATGATTACTGTGTTTTGTGTATTATTATTTTTTTAATTAAGCTGCTTCTCAAAGGCTAAAAAAAGTGATTACAGGACACATCCCTAGGCCACCATATAAAAAAAAAAACTGTGCAAATTGTATCGTATTGTTGTTTTACTTAAACATGAGTGCCAATCTATTTTGTCCTTAGGGTGTTTCTCTCTCTGAGCTTGTGTGATGTTACCATACATATTATATACTCAGCTTTATACTGTGTGTATACAGCACAATAAAGAGAAGCAAGCTTTTTATCTCCTCTTTCTTCTCTAACTCTCTCCCTTTCCCCCTTTCTGTCTTCTCCTCTCTATCTCCTCTCTCTACCCTTTCCCCTCTCTCCTTAACCTTTTCTCTCCTCTTTTTCTCCCTCCCCTTTCTACTTTCTCTCTCTCCCCCCCCCCCCCCTGGCGTCTATAATTAATATAAGCATAGAAATAGCCTTGAATTAACAAAAAAAACTCTTTTAAAACCTATTCACTTCAAATTTTCTAGGTTTGTAGTGACTGCCAAATTAAACCACTATTTTAAATAGAAGAGGTGCAATGTTATATGTCACAAAAATCTAGGTTGTCTTAATACAGCCAAGCCAAGGCCTACAGAAAAAAAAATGTAAGCATTATTCTCACATGACAGTGCTCCACAGCCAATTTATCTAACATGTCCTCTGAAGTATAATTATCATTGTATTTGTTCTTAAGACACCTGTGGTACATTAAATCGTGATTCCAGAAAAAAAATGGTGAGGGCCATCAAGTGCTATAAATATGCTCAAAAATAAACTGTTCAAAGCAAAGTTCATAAACTCAGTGCTATTGCAGATAACTTCTTTTACCAAGAGGAGGCTGTCATACAGCAAATGGCGCAAACACTCACTGCTGATATCCCTCCAATGGAACACACAGGCCCCTATTTAAGAAAGCTCTTGTGGACCTGATCCGACACTGCTGATCAGGTCCGCAATACCTTGCTGAATGGGGAGAGCAATACGCCGCCAGCAGGGGGTGTCAATCAACCCGATCGTGCTCGATTTGATTTCTGGTGATTCCTGTCCGCCCGCTCAGAGCAGGCGGACAGAGTTATGAAGCAATTGTCTTTAGACCGCAGCTCCATAACTTGTGTTTCTGGTGAGTCTGAAGACTCGCTAGAAACACGGGCCCACAAGCTCCCTACGGAGCTTGTTGAATGGGCCCCACAGGGTTCATTATTTGATTAAACAATTTGCAGTCCCTCTTGTAAAGCCAATCGGGGGGATTGGCTTTACAAGAGGGACTGCAAATTGTTTAACCCCACTCTATTGTTTCTAACCTGATAAAATTGGGTAGATTTAACAAATGGCGGATGGACATGATTCGCTGTAGCGAATCATGTCCTCCCTACATCGTTAAATGACTTCAGCATACGCTGTCGGCATTTATCATTGCAAAGCATTTCTGGTGAAATGCTTGTGCAATGCCGCCCCCTCCACATTCACAGCCAATCAGCTGCTAGCAGGGGGCGTCAATCATCCAGATCCTATCTGATCGGGATGATTGTAGTCCGCCACCTCAGAGGTGGTGGACGGATTAAGGAGCAGCGGTCTTAAATCCTGAATTACGTAGTACTGCATTTGAGTTCACTTATATACACTTCTTGCATCTTAACACTTACTTTTCATTTTTACATTTCTTAAAAAAACAAACTATGAAGGGTGAGGTTAATAACTAAAGCATTGCAGTTAATTTGAAAAAAATAACAGCAACAAATTGATACTCATTTTAAATACTGTATAGTACAAGTGAAATATTGGTAATTATATTTAGGTAATTTAAATACATTGAAATTAAATGTAATGTTATTTCAATGACAAGTTATAAAATTATCCTGACTTAAAATGTAATTGTCTGTCTTAGAATATGCATATTTTAAACAGAAACCATGGACACATTTTGATGGTTTGATATTGTGGTTCTCAAGAGAGTTCCTGACATTGTTTTCTCACCTCTATCCTATTTTTTTGTCCATGTATTTGTCACCTTTTTGCATGGACAAAAACAATATTGCATTGAAGAAAATGTGATCGCAACAATGTTGTCACAAAAGTATTTTTGTATCTAGTATCGGGTGACTGTTTTCAACAGGATTGTCCTGTTTTTTTAACACACTGTCCCCTGAAATTTTAAAGGACTGTTTACTTATTTCATTTTTTATTATATATGCGCAACACTCATGCTGGTATTATTTTTGTGTCCATCTCAGTGCTATGGCATGCAATATCTGCAGCTGTTAACAACTCATGATATGGGAAAATGCAGTTCCCCGCATGCTGCAGTGGTGGAGATGTGTAAAAATAGTAGGCAGAAGTTTTAGCACCTTTTTGATGATGTCTGATTGGAAGTGGGGGCAAGCAAAGAGAGTTGAGCAGCAGAGACAGAGTTGATCTGCAGAGAGAAAGAGAGAGAGAGAGAGAGAGAGAGAGAGAGAGAGAGAAAGAGTGCAATTGAACATGAGGGAACCATTATACATTAGAGTGAATGTTGAAAAGCAGAGACAGGGCTGAACAGCAGCAATCTTTGATGAAGCTCATGTGCCCATGCGCAAAATGCGTCGGTTAAGAGGGAGTTCCGTGCCGAATTGCATGTTTCAACACCAATAAATCACTGATGCTGACTGACATTAAGGACTCAGTTTCTCTTCTTACTGTTGTCTCTGAACAGAGAGAGAGAAAGTTAACAGCAGAGAGATTACGGTTAATAACCACTAATGTGCTTTATTGTAAAATTATATATGTTGTGAATATTATATTTATGTGACCAGATGTGTAAGGGTGTGTGAGCGTTAGAATAAATAAACTTAGAAAATCAATAATTACAATTTGTAAGAATTACAGTTGTTTATTGTTATCTGCATGTTTTCTGTAATCGTGTATAACATTAATAATGTTCATTAATCATAGTAAGAATAACTGAATTTAAAATAAATGGTTCGAAATGCTACAGCAAAAACCTAGTCTAATACTTCATCCTTTTTATTTTGAGTATGTTGTGTATTGTCAGTATTGTCAGTAAAGTGTCCCTTCCCCCCTCAGATCTGGTCACCCTTGGTTAGTGAGTTATCTTTGGGATGACTGCACAAGAGGGGGAAAAGGTCCTGTCCAGATTGTAAAGGAACTGTTTTTCTATGCAATGTCATTCTTCCCCACTGTAATGAAGCTATTAACGTATAACTGATAGCTTAAAAGAAAAAAAAAAATCATATTATTTTGTATAAATTATCTGTATGTTTAAATTTTTATATGCTTGACCGCTGACTCCAAACATTCTATTTATTGTAAACCAAAGGTAAGATATTGCCTTACTATTATTAAACATAATACAATAGAACAGTGATTGAAGGCTTTGGAAATTATAGTCATGCATAGATAATTGCAATCCAAATCCACTTGAAACCTACAAATAAACTGCTGGGTTTTCCTGGTTTGTATCAACATAACTAAATCACCTCTTCTTTGAATATGAAGTCCGTATTATGCAGTTACAAAAAAAATAAAAAATGTTATCCAACAAAATAATTTGATTCCTTATCCAATTTAATATAAATTGATTTGAATGTGCATCAACTGTAGCAATAATCATGAATAGAATTACACATCTAATTTCTGATTTGATCAGTCTCAGGTACTTGAGATATGACAAAACTGTCAGCAACATAATCCAAGAAAATATAAAGTGTTATTTGCATATGTTAGCTGAATAACAATGAAGACTTACTGAGATTACGTCTGGTCAACTTGTTTTCTAAGTCAATGATATTCTATACTTTTTCAACTGTGCCTGTTAGATTGGGACAGAGTTTATTGCTGATAATGGGCACTGGGGGCAAAGCTATATCCTCAGTAGAAAAAAACGCTAACCTACTAGAGGATAGCATGTCCAACAATACATACAACTACCAAATTGTAATATATATTGTGTATATATAGCTATTACTTTGTATGATGCATATGTGGTTTAGACTTATGTATTTAATAATTGGCAGCCTGGATTTGGAACATGGCCATTTTATGTTTGTGTCTGTTCATCTCACATATGTGAGGCTTTGCTAGCTCCAAGCTGTCTCCCAACTATGAAAGATTTTTAGACAGCATAAAAAAGACTCTAAAGACCATAAGAAAAAATAATGGAAATATTACATTTTCTTTCTACAAAATGCATTTTAACATAAGTATGTTCTGCAGAGGCACATGAAAAAAAACGTGACATTGAGATATTCCAATTATATAGCACAATGGCCATATGAACTGGTAATCTGTAAATTTACCAATATTTTTTAAAATATGAACAAATATGGGGTAGGACTTTAGTAATATAAGCAAATTCCAATCCATTAAAGTTTGCTGTACAAACGTGTTGGAACATACTTAATAACCCAAGTTACCTAATGGTAAAAAGCAAGAACAACATGATATTGTGACTGGCTCATCTCTTGAAGATTTGGAGCACAATTAATGAGGTGAATCAATAAATTGTTTAGGGATGGTGGAATTCTCTAATATGAATTTGCAATTGTTTTCCAGCTGTTCCCCACAAAGATGTTTGAGTGGAGTTCAGAAATGGATTTATTTGCACATTAGTCTGCTCAAAGAACATTTTACTTAGGGAAGTTAAAGAAAGATTTGAAGGAGGGAATTTGATATACTGTTGCTGCTTCCATGAATCAGAATTTAGAGATGTGAATGTATTCCAGTGGTGCAAATAGGAATAAAAAAAGAAAGAACATAAAATTAGTCATCTATTGATGCCAAAACTTGTAATAAATGGTAATAGACCCAAAGAGATCACTCATGCTTAAAGCTTTTAGCGTGAATCATAAATAAAACAATAACATTCCAGTATTGTGACAAATTAGGCGCAAAGAGAAAATAAAGATAACTAATAATTCACTAGAGCAGTTTTCGGAGGAGGCTTATTCCTAAGCCACTATACATGTGCTACTGAGGATATTACAACCTGGAAGAAGCCAGTTTCAGGTGAATCAAATGTTGGCATTCTGTGCACTAACTTTGGAGGATTCATCCATGCCAGTGAGCTTTGGCCAGGTGACTGACTAACAGTAATGACTCTGCCCATAATATCACATATGAACTCAATGTAAGGTGAGGACACAACTATTGCTGAAATATCTTATTGGGTAACAGCAACCGGTGAGCTAGTCATTAGTATAGGATCTCTGCTGCCCAGTGTGGTTGGATACACAACTGCTGTGACAGTGTATCAAGAGCACTACACAACAGCTGTTGCAACATCAGAAGTGCTGGAATTTCATACTTAGGGCTCCATGTACTAAGCCGTCAATTAGTCTGTCATTGTAGATGCGGATAAACTCGCCGTTACTCGCCGCAGTCGAAATGGTGTCCGCTGTCGCTATGTACTAATAATCCCCCAATAAATAGACACGTCTAGCCCGTCGCGAGCAGTGGCGGATTATTGATAAATTTGACGCCTCGCTCGCCGCGACTAAGCTAATGTACTTAACTTTCAGTCGAATTGTCTGGCCAATTATTAACACGTGACATGCAAGGTTTCAGAAACATCATAGTAGTCGCGGGAAAGGAATTTTGCCCCTATAAAACTTAAACTTTTCTAAACAACTTTATTATTGTTCCAAATTTTTTGGAGAGTGATTACAGAGCGATATTTTTTTGTGATCTTTATTTACAAATTGGATATGGCTTCATCTGGATCTGATACCACTTCAAAATCCAAGAATCCTCACTTTTCGCATCAGCAAAACATTTTTTTGATTGACATGATTATTGACTCTTATGATTATTTGTTTGGATGTCGTGTCAAACAGACACATTTTTCGAGGAGGAAGTAGATCTGGCAAAGGATTAACAATGCTGTTAGTGCCCAGGGTCCGGGAAAAAAGGATGTCGATCAGCTGAAGAAGCGTTACAACGACATTAAATGTTTCGCCAAAGCTAAATTGGCCAGAGAAAAAAAATTGGCACGTGCTACCGGAGGTGGACCAGCATATGTGGCCGACCTCAATGACTCAGCGACATGTCTCCATAGCTGCCGAATGGACAATGTAAGTACAATGCTGATATTACTGCCTTTCATATATGTCTAGACTGGCGTCTACAATGACTTTCCTATTGTTTTGTACCTTGCCCTCCACCTAAAAGGTGGCGAGGCAAAAATAACAAGGTGGGAGCGGAAAATTGAAAAAATTGTTTTTGGTGAGTTGTTGGTCAAACATGGAGAGGTAGCGAGGTTTGGCGGATAAGTACGCTCGCAATTTTAAAGATGCGAGTTTGAACATAGTTGACGACTTTGTACATATCAGTTAGCGAGTTTTGACGCAAGATTTTTTGCGGGTAGCTCGCTGACTGCTTAGTACATGGAGCCCTTAAAGGGATACTAAACCCATTTTTTTTTTCTTTCATGATTCAGAAAGAGCATGCAATTTGAAGCAACTTTCTAATTAACTCCTATTATTAAAATGTATTAGTTCTCTTAGTATCTTTATTTTAAAAAAGCAGAAATCTAAGCTTAGGAGCCGGCCCATTTTTTATTTAGCACCTGAGCTACTCTTGCTGATTGGTGGTATGTACCCACCAAAAATGTACCAACCAATCAGCAAGTGCTACCCAGAGTTCTGAACCAAAAATGGGCTGGTTCCTAAGCTTAGATTCCTGTTTTTTCAAATAATGATATCAAGAGAACGAAGAAAAAATTGACAATAGGAGTAAATTAGAAAGTTGCATGCTCTATCTAATCATGAAAGAAAAAAGTTTCTGCATTTTTATTTATTTATTTTTGTAATAAAGTTTATCATCAAATTAGTTCTGGGTTCTTTATCATTGTCACTGATTTTTCTTTTATAGCAAGAAGCTGTACAGAAAATGTATTCTGGTAGAATATTTGAGCTTTTTGAATGATTAATTAGGCTTGCAAGATTTTTGCAATTTTTCCATATAATGATATCAAGAGAACGAAGAAAAATTGACAATCGGAGTAAATTAGAAAGTTGCATGCTCTATCTAATCATGAAAGAAAAAAGTTTCTGCATTTTTATTTATTTATTTTTGTAATAAAGTTTATCATCAAATTAGTTCTGGGTTCTTTATCATTGTCACTGATTTTTCTTTTATAGCAAGAAGCTGTACAGAAAATGTATTCGGGTAGAATATTTGAGCTTTTTGAATGATTAATTAGGCTTGCAAGATTTTTGCAATTTTTCCATATAATGATATCAAGAGAACGAAGAAAAATTGACAATCGGAGTAAATTAGAAAGTTGCATGCTCTATCTAATCATGAAAGAAAAAAGTTTCTGCATTTTTATTTATTTATTTTTGTAATAAAGTTTATCATCAAATTAGTTCTGGGTTCTTTATCATTGTCACTGATTTTTCTTTTATAGCAAGAAGCTGTACAGAAAATGTATTCGGGTAGAATATTTGAGCTTTTTGAATGATTAATTAGGCTTGCAAGATTTTTGCAATTTTTCCATCTTTCAGATGACCGTATTTAAGCAATCAAACCCTTACTAAATGACTACTTTAAACTTCTAGCTCCAATAAGATCTCTGATACAAGAAATAAGATCAGGTAAAGGAACATAAAACCCAATGTTGCTCTTTCATGATTCAGATAGAACATACAATTTTAAACAACTTTCCAATTCTATTATCAAATTATATTTGTTTTTCTTATTATCCTTTGTTGAAAAGCAGGAAGGTAAGTACAGGAGTGTGTAAGTGTCTGCAGTACTATATAGCAGCAGTTTTGCTACAATGTTATACCTTAGCAAGAGCACTAGATGGCAGCACTATTCCTGTCATGTAATGCTCCGCTCCAAACATGTGTACTCTACCTATCAAGATATCTCTTCAGCAAAGAATAACATGAAAACAAAGCAAATTTGAGATTAGAAGCAAATTTTCAACTTTTTTTTTTTTTTTAAATTGTATTCTCTATCTGAATTATGAAAGAAACATTTGGGGTTTCATGTCCCTTTAATTTGGACTTACATATTTTTACTGATCCTCTGCTGAAAAATGTTGTAAATAGCTTTGCTAGTGAATCTTGCTTTTTTTTTTCCAACACTCATAAAACTTTTTTTTTTTGTGGGGTGAGGAATTGGAAGAAAATATTCTACTGTTCTATGCAATCAATGTAATAATGTTGCATGTTATAAATAAACATACAGTTCCTCTTTTTCTTTTTATTGGACAGATCATATTCAGTGTACATATACAGTACATTGTATCATTAACATTGAATAAACTTCATATTAGTTAACAAAAAGTATTTTGTCTTTATGACTTTTCAGTCTTCCAAACACAGTATCAATTTACATGTAAATGTTGAATATACAAAGGCCTAGATTTAGAGTTCGGCGGTAGCCGTGAAAACCAGCGTTAGAGGCTCCTAACGCTGGTTTTAGGCTACCGCCGGTATTTGGAGTCACTCAAAATAGGGTCTAACGCTCACTTTTCAGCCGCGACTTTTCCATACCGCAGATCCCCTTACGTCAATTGCGTATCCTATCTTTTCAATGGGATCTTTCTAACGCCGGTATTTAGAGTCGTTTCTGAAGTGAGCGTTAGAGCTCTAATGACAAAACTCCAGCCGCCGGAAAATAGCAGGAGTTAAGAGCCTTCTGGGCTAACGCCGGTTCATAAAGCTCTTAACTACTGTACCCTAAAGTACACTAACACCCATAAACTACCTATGTACCCCTAAACCGAGGTCCCCCCACATCGCCGCCACTCGATTAGATTTTTTTAACCCCTAATCTGCCGACCGCCACCTAAGTTATCCTTATGTACCCCTAATCTGCTGCCCCTAACACCGCCGACCCCTATATTATATTTATTAACCCCTAACCTGCCCCCCACAACGTCGCCGCCAGCTACCTACAATAATTAACCCCTAATCTGCCGACCGCAAAGCGCCGCCACCTACGTTATCCTTATGTACCCCTAATCTGCTGCCCCTAACACCGCCGACCCCTATATTATATTTATTAACCCCTAATCTGCCCCCCACAACGTCGCCGACACCTGCCTACACTTATTAACCCCTAATCTGCCGAGCGGACCTGAGCGCTACTATAATAAAGTTATTAACCCCTAATCCGCCTCACTAACCCTATCATAAATAGTATTAACCCCTAATCTGCCCTCCCTAACATCGCCGACACCTAACTTCAATTATTAACCCCTAATCTGACGACCGGAGCTCACCGCTACTATAATAAATGGATTAACCCCTAAAGCTAAGTCTAACCCTAACACTAACACCCCCTTAAGTTAAATATAATTTAAATCTAACGAAATTAGTTAACTCTTATTAAATAAATTATTCCTATTTAAAGCTAAATACTTACCTGTAAAATTAATCCTAATATAGCTACAATATAAATTATAATTATATTGTAGCTATTTTAGGATTAATATTTATTTTACAGGCAACTTGGAAATTATTTTAACCAGGTACAATAGCTATTAAATAGTTAAGAACTATTTAATAGTTACCTAGTTAAAATAATAACAAAATTACCTGTAAAATAAATCCTAACCTAAGTTACAATTAAACCTAACACTACCCTATCAATAAATTAATTAAATAAAATACCTACAATTACCTACAATTAACCTAACACTACACTATCAATAAATAAATTAAATACAATTGCTACAAATAACTACAATTACATAAACTAACTAAAGTACAAAAAATAAAAAAGAACTAAGTTACAAAAAATAAAAAAAATATTTACAAACATAAGAAAAATATTACAACAATTTTAAACTAATTACACCTACTCTAAGCCCCCTAATAAAATAACAAAGACCCCCAAAATAAAAAAATGCCCTACCCTATTCTAAATTAATAGAGTTAAAAGCTCTTTTACCTTACCAGCCCTGAACAGGGCCCTTTGCGGGGCATGCCCCAAGAAGTTCAGCTCTTTTGCCTGTAAAAAAAAACATACAATACCCCCCCAACATTACAACCCACCACCCACATACCCCTAATCTAACCCAAACCCCCCTTAAATAAACCTAACACTAAGCCCCTGAAGATCTTCCTACCTTGTCTTCACCATCCAGGTATCACCGATCCGTCCTGGCATCCGGTGCTGAAGAGGTCCAGAAGAGGCTCCAAAGTCTACCTCCTATCCGGCAAGAAGAGGACATCCGGACCGGCAAACATCTTCTCCAAGCGGCATCTTCGATCTTCTTCCATCCGGTGCGGAGCGGGTCCATCTTGAATCAGCCGACGCGGATCCATCCTATTCTTCCGGCGTCTCCCGACGAATGACGGTTCCTTTAAGGGACGTCATCCAAGATGGCGTCCCTCGAATTCCGATTGGCTGATAGGATTCTATCAGCCAATCGGAATTAAGGTAGGAATATTCTGATTGGCTGATGGAATCAGCCAATCAGAATCAAGTTCAATCCTATTGGCTGATCCAATCAGCCAATCAGATTGAGCTCGCATTCTATTGGCTGTTCCGATCAGCCAATAGAATGCGAGCTCAATCTGATTGGAAGATCTTCAGGGGCTTAGTGTTAGGTTTATTTAAGGGGGGTTTGGGTTAGATTAGGGGTATGTGGGTGGTGGGTTGTAATGTTGGGGGGGGTATTGTATGTTTTTTTACAGGCAAAAGAGCTGAACTTCTTGGGGCATGCCCCGCAAAGGGCCCTGTTCAGGGCTGGTAAGGTAAAAGAGCTTTTAACTCTATTAATTTAGAATAGGGTAGGGCATTTTTTTATTTTGGGGGTCTTTGTTATTTTATTAGGGGGCTTAGAGTAGGTGTAATTAGTTTAAAATTGTTGTAATATTTTTCTTATGTTTGTAAATATTTTTTTATTTTTTGTAACTTAGTTCTTTTTTATTTTTTGTACTTTAGTTAGTTTATGTAATTGTAGTTATTTGTAGCAATTGTATTTAATTTATTTATTGTTAGTGTAGTGTTAGGTTAATTGTAGGTAATTGTAGGTATTTTATTTAATTAATTTATTGATAGGGTAGTGTTAGGTTTAATTGTAACTTAGGTTAGGATTTATTTTACTGGTAATTTTGTTATTATTTTAACTAGGTAACTATTAAATAGTTCTTAACTATTTAATAACTATTGTACCTGGTTAAAATAATTTCCAAGTTGCCTGTAAAATAAATATTAATCCTAAAATAGCTATAATATAATTATAATTTATATTGTAGCTATATTAGGATTTATTTTACAGGTAAGTATTTAGCTTTAAATAGGAATAATTTATTTAATAAGAGTTAATTAATTTCGTTAGATGTAAATTATATTTAAGTTAGGGGGGTGTTAGTGTTAGGGTTAGACTTAGCTTTAGGGGTTAATCCATTTATTATAGTAGCGATGAGCTCCGGTCGTCAGATTAGGGGTTAATAATTGAAGTTAGGTGTCGGCGATGTTAGGGAGGGCAGATTAGGGGTTAATACTATTTATGATAGGGTTAGTGAGGCGGATTAGGGGTTAATAACTTTATTATAGTAGCGCTCAGGTCCGCTCGGCAGATTAGGGGTTAATAAGTGTAGGCAGGTGTCGGCGACATTGAGGGAGGCAGATTAGGGGTTAATAAATATAATATAGGGGTCGGCGGTGTTAGGGGCAGCAGATTAGGGGTACATAGGGATAACGTAGGTTGCGGCGGTTTACGGAGCGGCAGATTAGGGGTTAAAAATAATATGCAGGGGTCAGCGATAGCGGGGGCGGCAGATTAGGGGTTAATAAGTGTAAGGTTAGGGGTGTTTAGACTCGGGGTACATGTTAGGGTGTTAGGTGCAGACGTAGGAAGTGTTTCCCCATAGCAAACAATGGGGCTGCGTTAGGAGCTGAACGCGGCTTTTTTGCAGGTGTTAGGTTTTTTTACAGCTCAAACAGCCCCATTGTTTCCTATGGGAGAATCGTGCACGAGCACGTTTTTGAGGCTGGCCGCGTCCGTAAGCAACTCTGGTATCGAGAGTTGCATTTGCGGTAAAAATGCTCTACGCTCCTTTTTTTGGAGCCTAACGCAGCATTTTTTTGAACTCTCAATACCAGTTAATTTTATGCTGCGGCCAGAAAAAAGCCTGCGGAGCGTTAACAGCCCATCTACCGCCAAACTCCAAATCTAGGCCATAGTGTGCATAAACAATACACATCTCAGAACATAGGGTCCTCTTTACCAGGCATTGTCTTCTGAAGCATTTAGGAACAAAATATAAGTGCACCACAAAAATGCAAACAATATTACCAGGGATCAAGTCCTACAAAAATAAGTGTGGCAACTCACCAAGATTCCCACCCCCTCACAATCAATATTGTGTTATATACACACACACTGTATTTATATGTATATAATCCGTGCACTTTGGATTAATGAAAGCAAATTAAAACCAATTACGGGTTGAATGGTTGCCTTTGAGCCTGAGACTCCAACTCTGTCACAGAGTCTCTCCCACTTAAGGTGCAATACTCCTATTTCTGCTGAGGGGAGCTAAATAACCCCAAAGCAAGCAACCCAGAAATATAAGCACCATGTGTCCCACATAGTGCGCGGTAATCACACAGCAGGACCGCTGACTGACAGGCTTGCATTTCGTGTATTGTAGAAAGTGCTACACTGAAGGATCTCACTTTCCCTCTAACCAGACTGTGCTCCTGATCCTCCCACCAGCAGCGTTTCCATGTGTTCCTGCTGGACTTGACCCCTGAGTATTACAATCGCTGTAACACAATTCATACATACATAATCCATACAAATGTTTAGGCATTCTCATGTTTATTTCTTTTGTTTGTATTGTTATGACACAAAAAGAGGAGAAAAAAAAGCCAAATCTGACAAATTCCACGGAAAACTCAAAAAATGGACTGGACAAAATTATTGGCACCCTCAATTTAATATGTGGTAGCACACGCCTTGGAAAAAATAACTGAAACAAATCGCTTCCTGTAACCATCAATGAGTTTCTTACACCTCTCTACTGGAATTTTGGACCACTCTTCTTTCACCAACTGCTCCAGGTCTCTCAGATTGGAAGGGTTCCTTTTCTCAACTGCTTTTTTGAGATCTCTCCCCAGGTGCTCTATGGGATTGAAATTTGGATTAATTGCTGACCAATTCAGTACTGTCCAGCCCTTTGTTTTAAACCATTTCTGTGTGCTTTTTGACGTGTGCTTTGGGTCATTGTCCTGCTGTAAGTCCTATGACCTCTGACAGAGACCTAACTTTATGACACTGGGCCCTACATTACACCACATAATTATTTGGTAGTCTTCAGATTGCATAATGCAATGCACACAGTCAAGACATCAAGCGCCTGAAGCAGCAAAGCAACTCGAAAACCTCCACCATGTGTGATTGTAGGGACTTTCTTTAAAAGTATAATTTCTTTTTCTGAAAACAGTAGAATGATGGGCTTTTACCAAAAAGCTTTAATTTTGTTTCATCTGTCCACATCACATTTTCCCAAAAGGATTTTGGCTTCCTCATGTAAGTTTTGGAAAACTCCAATCTGGCTTTTTTATGTTTCTGTGTCAGCAGTGGGGTCCTCCTGGGTCTCTTACCATAGCGTCCCTTTTCATTCAGATGGTGATGTATAGTGTGATCTGTCACATTTGTACCCTGTGCCTGAAGGTCAGCTTGAATTTGTCTGGAAGTTGATTGAGGTTCTTTATCCACCATTCGAACAATCCTTTGTTGCAATCTTTGATCAATTTTTCGCTTTCGTCCACATCCAGGGATATCCGCTACAGTGCCACGGGCTATAAACTTCTTGACAATGTTGCACACAGTGGACCCAAACACATTAAGATCTCTGGAGATGGAGTTGTAACCTTGAGATTGTCCATACTTTTCCATAGTTTTTGATTTAAAATCCTCAGACAATTATTTGTTGCTCTTTCTCTTCTCAATGCTCAGTGTGACACACAGAGACACACAACAGAAAGGTTGATTACATTTTTCACCATTTTAGTGGTTGCCGGTGGGATTTCTATATTGTCAGCACCTGTTAATTGATACAAATGAGTTTAATTACAAATTACAGGAGCATCACAAACTTGGAATGCAATTATTTCTTACAATTTTGAGAATGTGCCAATAATTTTGTCCAGGCCATTTTTGGAGTTTTGCGTGGAATGTGTTAGATTTGGCTTTTTTTCTCCACTTTTTTGTGTCATACCTATACAAACAAAATAAATAAACATAAGAATGCCTAAACATTTGTAATTGCAACAATTTTCTGGGCAAAGTGGTGCATTATATGACAGAAATGCAGGGGTGCCAATTAGTGATGTCGCGAACATAACATTTTCAGTTTGCGAACGGCGAACGCGAACTTCCGCAAATGTTCGCGAACGGGCGAACCGCCATAGACTTCAATAGGCAGGCGAATTTTAAAACCCACAGGGACTCTTTCTGGCCAAATAGTGATGGAAAAGTTGTTTCAAGGGACTAACACCTGGACTGTGGCATGCCGGAGGGGGATCCATGGCAAAACTCCCATGGAAAATTACATAGTTGATGCAGAGTCTGGTTTTAATCCATAAAGGGCATAAATCACCTAACATTCCTAAATTGTTTGGAATAACGTGCTTTAAAACATCAGGCATGATGTTGTATCGATCAGGTAGTGTAAGGGTTACGCCCGCTTCACAGTGATAGACCAAACTCCCGCAGCGGGTACAGCATCATCATCATCACACCGTACATCCATGTGTGTAATGCTGCCTGACTGAGACATATCCCTGTTATCTACATCCTCTGGCAATAATGGTTGCGCATCACTCATTTCTTCCAACTGATGTTTAAATAACTCCTCTGACAGATCAAGTGAAGCGGCTGTGGTGCTAGTGTTGGTGGTGGCGGCAAGCGGGCGAGTGGTAACTTGAGAGGTGCCCAAAGCTAAGCTGGAGGAGGATGGTGTATCAAGGTTCCGAGCGGAAGCTGTAGAAGATTGGGTGTCCTGTGTTAGCCAGTCAACTATGTCCTCAGAACTTTTCGAGTTCAGGGTACGTGGCCTCTGAACACTGGGCATTATTCTAGGGCCAAAGGGAATCACAGCACCATGACCACGATGGCCCCTGCGGGGTGGCCTGCCTCTACCTGTCATTTTTTTTTCGATTAGTGGTACTATGCATGCAAGCTACTGTGACAACAGATATGAGTGGCACTGTGCACTGGCAGAAGTTGGCAGAGTAGACGCTGTAGGCCTGACACACACGCTTGCAGACAACTAACTGCTATTCAATCTATTACAGTCAAAATTGTATTTTTTTTTTTTTTAATGTACACTACTGTTACACCAGATATGAGTTGCACTGGTGTGACACTGTGCGCTGGCAGGCCCTGAAACTCACACGCATGAAGGAAACTGACTGCTATTATTTCACAGTCAAATTTCTAGGTTTAACCCCTTAAGGACCAAGGCCATTTTTCAATTTCTTTCCCTTAAGGACCAGGGCTATTTTTACATTTCTGCAGTGTTTGTGTTTAGCTGTAGTTTTCCTCTTACTCATTTACTGTACCCACACATATTATACACCGTTTTTCTCACCACTAAATGGACTTTCTAAAGATACCATTATTTTCATCATATCTTATAATTTATTATTAAAAATATTATAAAATATGAGGAAAAAATTGAAAAAAACACACTTTTTCTAACTTTGACCCCCAAAATCTGTTACACATCTACAACCACCAAAAAACACCCATGCTAAATAGTTTCTAAATTTTGTCCTGAGTTTAGAAATACCCAATGTTAACTTTTTTTGCAAGTTTTAGGGAAATAAATACAAGAAGCACTTTGCTATTTCAAAACCACTTTTTTTCAAAATGAGCGCTAGTTACATTGGAACCCTGATTTCTGTCAGGAATACCTGAATATCCCTTGACATGTGTATATTTTTTTTAGAAGACATACCAAAGTATTGATCTAGGCCCATTTTGGTATATTTCATGCCACCATTTCACCGCCAAATGCGATCAAATAAAAAAAAATTGTTCACTTGTTCACAAACTTTAGGTTTCTCACAGAAATTATTTACAAACAACTTATGCAATTATGGCATAAATTGTTGTAAATGCTTCTCTGGGATCCCCTTTGTTCAGAAATAGCAGACTTATATGGCTTTGGCGTTGCTTTTTGGTAATTAGAAGGCTGCTAATTGCCATTGCGCACCACACGTGTTTTATGCCCAGTAGTGAAGGGGTTAATTAGGGAGCATGTAGGGAGCTTGTAGAGTTAATTTTAGCTTAAGTGTAGTGTAGTAGACAACCCAAAGTATTGATCTAGGCCCATTTTGGTATATTTAATGCCACCATTTCACCGCCAAATGCAATAAAATTTTTAAAAAACTTAACTTTTTCGCAATTTTAGGTTTCTCACTGAAATTATTTACATACAGCTTGTGCAATTATGGCACAAATGGTTGTAAATGCTTCTCTGGGATCCCCTTTGTTCAGAAATAGCAGACATATATGACTTTGGAGTTGCTTTCTGGTAATTAGAAGGCCGCTAAATGCTGCTGCGCATCACACATGTATTATAGCTAGCAGTGAAGGGGTTAATTAGGTAGTTTGTAGGGAGCTTGCAGGGTTAATTTTAGCTTTAGTGTAGAGATCAGCCTCCCACCTGACACATCAGACTCCCTGATCCCTCCCAAACAGCTCCCTTCCCTCCCCCACCCCACAATTGTCCCCGCCATCTTAAGTACTGGCAGAAAGTCTGCCGGTACTAAAATAAAAGGTTTTTAATTTTTTTTAATTTTTTAGCATATTTACATATGCTGTGGTGTAGCATCCCCCCTTAGACCCCAACCTCCCTGATCCCCCCCCAAAAACAGCTCTCTAACCCTCCCCGTCTGCCTTATTGGCGGCCGTCTGCCAGTACCCAGTTTGCAAAAAAAAGTAGTTTTTTCTGTTTTTATTTTTTTTTTCTGTAGTGTAGCTTCCCCCCCCTCACAGACCAACCCCCACCACCTGCCTGATCTTTTTTTTTTTAATTTTTATTCCTTTTTTTGTTAAATTTTACACCAACTTTTTCTGTAGTGTAGCGGTTCCCACCCGCTCTCTCCCCGTGCATGCGCCCGCCCCCGCCCTCCCGTGCACGCGCGTCCGTGCCTGCCCCCGGACATCCCCGCCCACGATCCCGCCCCCCTCCACTGACTGCTATTATTTCACAGTCAAAACAGTGTTGTTGTTTTTAAATGTACACTACTGTT
Source organism: Bombina bombina (assembly GCF_027579735.1). Lineage (NCBI taxonomy): Eukaryota > Metazoa > Chordata > Amphibia > Anura > Bombinatoridae > Bombina > Bombina bombina. The sequence goes on from NC_069504.1 coordinate 623,893,525, forward strand.
ACACCAGATATGAGTTGCACTGGTGTGACACTGTGCCCTGGCAGGCCCTGAAACGCACACGTGTGAAGGAAACTGACTGCTATTATTTCAAGGTCAAAAAAGTGTTGTTTTTTTTTAATGTACACTACTGTTACACCAGATATGAGTGGTGGCACTGGGCAAGTGGGCACAGTATACGCTGTGAGCCTGACACACACGCTGGCAGGCAGACAGGCAACTGCAATTATATTACACAGGAAAAAAAAAAAGCAGACTGATGTTCTAGCCCTAAAAAGGGCTTTTTGGGGTGCTGTCCTTACAGCAGAGATCAGATGAGTCCTTCAGGACTGTAGTGGACACTGAATACACTAGCCTAGCTATCGATTTCCCTATTAAATCAGCAGCAGCTACACTGTCCCTCCTCTCACTAAGAATGCAGCTTCCAAATGAATCTAAAATGGATGCTGTCCAGGAGGTGGGAGGGTCTGGGAGGGAGGGTCTGCTGCTGATTGACTGGAATGGGTCTGCTGACTGTGAGGTACAGGGTCAAAGCTTACTCAATGATGATGAATAGGGGGCGGACCGAACATCGCATATGTTCGCCCGCCGCGGCGAACGCGAACAAGCTATGTTCGCCGGGAACTATTTGCCGGTGAACTATTTGGGACATCACTTGTGCCAATATGTTTTGCCATGACTGTATATATACACTGTAGCATAACAAGTGAGTTACAAATACATGAAAGAAAAAGCTACAGTTTTACTAAAAAAAAGTGAAATAAAGATAATTCAAGTTAATTAATCAACAAAATTTGAATTGTGTCCTGATTTATATCCAAGTGCTCTATATACAATGAGAGTGGAATGTTCATTAGGAAACTCATCAAATGCACTGCTTAAAATGCAGGTTTCTTTATGAGTCACCAAGCCTTTCCTTAGCATCATTACAATATCATAAAAATTAAGCTCTTTTGATTTAACCCCATCCATATTCATAACTGTAAAAGGCTGTGTCAACACTATAGATGCCTGGAGCATACTAAATGTAAAGGGCAATAGTGACTACAGATGTAGCTAAAAGTCTATAACATATCACAATATTGCATATTTATAGTAATTAATGTGCTTGCATAGTCTATCAAGAAGTATAACACAAGAACAACCAACAGATAAACATGACTAGATGGCTGTTTACATTCTAAAATGCTATGCTATAGCAACAATTCCCATATAATGTCTGATGAGGTCTATTAAAAAAGTTTGCACCCTAGCTTTTCATTTTTTTATGCATCCTCAATAGTATATCTTAAAGATTGCTCTTTTTTCAGCAGGTACAATTGCTAAACATTGGCCAGGATTGTTTTCCACTGTTTCCAGTCTTAAAACACTTTTGACATTAACACCCCTCAAGTTTGAAATTGTAACCACCAAACAACTAATATATCTTTATTTGCCTTATTAATGTCATGATTTTGAAATACAGAATCCAAATGTTCAAGATTAAGGACAAAATGGTGATTAATCGGGTTTAGTGATTACATCACAGATTGAAGGGAACCATCTTGTGATTTCGATCGGCTGTTTAATGTTAAAAAAAACACTGAAATCAGTGTTTGAGCTAAGTCTCCTCAAAAGATACTTTGTTGATACTGGCAAAATTTTAAAACCAGCATTATTGACCAGATGTAATAATAACAATGCAAAATTGAAATATTGTGCAAATAAACATATGTAGAAAACAAACAAAAACAATCCGAAATAAAACTGGTCTATTCTATAAAACACAACAAAGCATACAATATGGAATCAATTTATTTAAGATATTATTTTATAACTTAGTTACACGTATTATGTATCTGCATCAAATGTTTTGATAACAGTAATAAAAAATATAAAGCATATCACAATGTGTTTAATGCATTAATTTCTAATCAATATAGGGTTCTTACATTTAAAGGGATATGAAACCTCAATTTTTCTTTCTCATGACCCTTTAAAATATATACTTAGAGAAAGACAAGACAGTAACAAAAAAAGTTTACATATTTATTTTTACAAAGGGTTTTAATTACAGCAAGTTGACAATTTATTTGAAATATTTTATATATATTGTGCAACTTTACTAAGCTTTTTTTTTAATGTCATGTTGCTAAGTAAAGGTAAAAACAATTAATAATACATCATTCATTGATTAAGAGCTATATACATTTAATAAAATAAAATTAGATGAGTTGGGAGTATCAAAAAAGCATATTTTAATAAGCTTTGGAACAGTAATCAACAAAGGGGAGTTAGTTGAATAATGGTGGCCAATATATGACATCATTATGTAACAAGTTTAACATAATACGTACAAATATAACATTTTAATTTAGAAATTACTAATTTAAATAACTATTTTAGAAATATTTCTTGAAGAAAATATCTGTTATAAAATTGTTTATTTTAGATTTTTATATTAAAATTAAATGTGTAATTGTGAGTCATTATAAATTATTTGTAAGTTCCTTGCTAGAAGACATTTTGTTTTGATACAAAGACTGCATACAATACAGTTTGTATTATTGCTTAAAGGGACGTTAAACGCCAAATTTTCTTTCATAATCCAGGTAGAGAATACAATTTTAAACAACTTTCCAATTTACTTCTGTTATCTAATTTTCTTCATTTTTCAGATATCCTTTGTTGAAGAAATAGTAATGCACATGGGTGAGCCAATCACACAGGGGATCTATGTGCAGTCATCAATCAACAGCTACTGTGCCTATCTAGATATGCTTTTCAGCAAAGAATATCAAGAGAAGGAAGCATATTAGATAATAGAAGTAAATGAGAAAGGTGTTTTAAATCCCATGCTCTTTCTAAATCATGAAAGAAAAAATATGGGTTTAATGTCCCTTTAAAACAAATAACTATTTAAATATCTTTACATCAATGGTCAGTATAAATCAATTATAATCTTAATAACTTCACATCCTCCTATTGATTGGCTCACAAAATTATTAAATCAAGTACACACTAGTGGATTTTTATCCTTATAGCTAATATAACAGGATAACGTTAAAAATTTTTTAAAATAATATAAATATAGATTTTACAATTACAGATATAGGGCCCCATTCGATATGCAGCGTCGCTCGCAGAAGCCGGCGATGCCAGATTTTGTGCGGGTTTGGTATAACATATACGGCGTAACATAGAAGTTACGCTCGTATTTTTCTGCCTTCGCCCGTAGTTTTTTGCCCCATAGACTGATATAGAAAACATGCGTAATTTGGTATCCATTATACAGCATAAGGACTTATGTGGCGAAAATGGAGAAATCTTACTCCATTTTCACCTCGCCAGAATAAGAGCTACTGACATTCTATTGGCTATTCAAATCCGCCAATAGAATTACAGTAGCTATCATCCGATTGGCTGATTTGAATTTGAAGGCTCAAATCAGCCAATAGGAATTCAAGGGACGCCATTTTTAATTGCGTACCTTGAATTCCTATTCAGTGTACGGCGGAGATTGTATGAAAAGGATCCTCCACGCTCCATGGCTCCGCGGTCTTCAGTTCCAGCGTTGCCGATCTTCAGTTCCAGCGTTGCCGGTCTTCAGTTCCAGAGTCGACGGTCTTCAACTCCTCCACTCCGTGCTGGCTGGTTCCTGGAAGAAGAAGAGGTCCCGCTTGGAAGAAGACTGGAACAGGACCTTCTCCTCCGGTCTTCAGGACAGGTAAGGACCACTTGGGGGTTAGACTTAGGTTTTTTTAAGGGGGGATCGGGTGGGTTTTAGAGTAGGGGTGTGTGGGTGGTGGGTTTTAATGGGGGGATTGTTCTTTTTTTACAGGTGAAAGAGCTGATTACTTTGGGGCAATGCCTTGCAAAAGCCCCTTTTAAGGGCTGGTAATAGAGTTGATTACTTTGGGGCAATGCCCCGCAAAAGGCCCTTTTAAGGGCTATTTGTAATTTAGTTTAGGGTAGGGAAATTTTATTATTTTGGGGGGCTTTTTATTTTATTAGGGGGCTTAGATTAGGTGTAATTAGATTAAACTTCTTGTAATATTTTTTTTATTTTTTTTGTAATTTAGTATTTTTTTTGTCATATAGTTTAGTTTATTTAATTGTATTTTAGTTTAGATAATTGTAGTTTATTTAATTAATTTATTGATAGTGTAGTGTTAGGTGTATTTGTAACTTAGGTTAGGATTAATTTTACAGGTAATTTTGTAATTATTTTAACTAGGTAGCTATTAAATCGTTATAAACTATTTAATAGCTATTGTACCTAGTTAAAATAAATACAAAGTTACCTGTAAAATAAATATAAACCCTAAAATAGCTACAATGTAATTATTAATTATATTGTAGCTATGTTAGGGTTTATTTTATAGGTAAGTATTTAGTTTTAAATAGGAATAATTTAGTTAATAATATTAATATTATTTAGATTTATTTAAATAATAATTAAGTTAGGGCGTGTTAGGGTTAGACTTAGGTTTAGGGGGTAATATATTTTATGTAGGTGGCGGCGGTGTAGGACTGTGCTTTTTATATCCAACAATAGATAAAATTAATAAGATTAGGGGTTAATAAATTTAATATAGGTGGCAGCGGTGTAGGGGGGTCAGATTAGGGGGTAACATATTTAATGTAGGTGGCGGCGGTGTAGGGGGGTCAGATTAGGGGGTAATACATGTAATATAGGTGGCGGCAGGGTCCAGGAGCGGCGGTTTAGGGGTTAATACTAGGATAGGTTTATTGTGGTGTGGGCTATGGCAGTTTAGGGGTTAATAATTAGCCTTATTGCGTTGTGGGGGGTTGTCGGTCTAGGGGTTAATACATTTATTGTTAGGAGTGAGGGGGGGTTGCGGATATAGGGGTATACGTGTCGGGCTGATTTTTGGGAGGCGTGTTAGACAGTTACGGGAGATTTTATATTTTAGTAAGTTTTTGTAGGCGCAGGCAGTTTCTAAAGTGCCGTAAGTCACTGGCGACTCCAGAAATTTGTACTTACGTTTATTTCTGGACATCGCTAGTTTATCCGACTTACGGCACATTAGCAACTGCCGGTGGGGTATATTGAATACCCAATGTGTGAGGGGAAACTACGGGCGGCGCGGGTTCCGTCGCTTGTGCCGAAAAGTGCGCCGTATATCGGATCGCACCCATAGCTTTACCTTTATAAATAAAATTAAGAATACTACTTTTTTTCCTAATCATTTTTTGCATTGAATCAGGAAATTCTTAGGACTGTGCTGTTTATATCCAACAATAGATAAAATTAATAACATGTTGCATTGACTGCCTTCTCTAAAAGCAGATTGTTTAAGGCAGTGAACAAATCTAATGTGTGGGAAAACAACTAAGAATTTGGAACAAAGAGAAATGTGAACACGAAAATAAATAAAAAAACAAAACAAAACAAAAAAAAGCACTTTTATTAAAGCATTATAAATGATTTTAGTATAATATACTTAAAATTATTATTATTATTATTATTTTTTTTATGTGATTAGACAATTGCACATAGATAGATAGATAGTTAAAGGGATAGTCCATTTAAAATTAAACTTTCCTGATTCAGAAAGAGCATGCAATATTAATCAATTTTCTTTCTTCTCTTGGTATTTTTATTTGAAAAAGCGGAATGTAAGCATTGGAGCTGCCTATTTTTGGTTCAGCACCTGGGTAGCGCTTTCTAAATGTAGCCACAAATCAGAAAGCGCTACCCAGGTGCTGAATAAAAAATGGTCTGGTTCCTAAGCTTACATTCAAATAAAGATAGCAAGAGAACGAAGACAAATTGATAATAAATTAGAAAGTTGCTTAAAATTGCATGCTCTATCTGAATCATGAAAGTTTAATTTTGACTAGGCTATCACTATAAGAAAAGCTATACAAAAAAGTTTTCCATATTGATACAGAACCTAAATTACAATTTATATTTATATAAGATATCAAATTGATTCTTAATAACTGTGCTCTATAATGGTACAGTATGATTGTATAACCAAATAATTAATTAAAGAGTAAAGCTATTATTTATATAATTTTTGCAGTAAGACTGATTTATTTTAAGAACATTTATATTTATCAATTCTTCTAATTTATATATATATAATTTGAATATGAGTTTCTTCTTGAATATATTGCATGCTCGTTTGTATAGGGGGATCGCTTATGACCGCTATAGAAAAAAACATGCCTTATTTTTCAAATCTTTTTATTTAATTGGTATTTTGTAAATAAAGCTACTATTGAAAGAAAATTATTACTAGGGGCAATTTCTTACAGAAGCGCTCCATAATCACAAATACCTGCACTGCTCCTAGACTGCACTGTGTGATAGATAGAGCTGGTCTGTTTCTCACAAACCAATGAAACAGTTGTGGTGAAGTCAGTGGTTACCTAGCTGAGCTGGAAGACAGCACACATGCATCAGGGGATAGAGCCGCCTGTTCCTACCAGGGTAGACCACCCTGAAATAACTCGTATAATGAGCTCTACAGGGGGTTTGGAAAACAAGTACATTTCAATCTAAGATTTCATGAAGCTGAATAAATTGAAACAATTGTGAATAAAAAAAAATAAAAAAATAATGTTTATAATAATGTACGGGATATTAATACCCATAGAAGACAGTAGCCACAGCTTTTCCATTTTACAAAAGTGGGGTTTTTGTTGGCTTTTTTAAATATTAACAATATTAATTTTAAAATATTTTTTTTTACCATTCCTGCTGCATGATATAGAAAAGGGGCAGGAGGCTATTTGCAGCTTAATCTAAAGTAAGACTTTAAGATGACCAAGGTGTAGACTGTCCCTTTAAATAATCAATTTACTCAAAATCTTGGAGCCAGGCCATAAATTTATAAGCCATAAAGTTTTAGCAATATGTTATATATAACACACACACATACATTGTATAACAATAGAATAAAAGATGGATATGTATTTCACAGCTGTGAGGTCTAGAAAGCATCCAGCCATACCAAGCTGGGTTTTTTGCTCCCTGGCACCTGGGTTTGTTAAACCCTCGTATACTACATACATATAAGAAGCTGCATGCAAATGTTTAATATACCCACAACCCCACAATGGGCTAGATTATAAGTGGAGTGCTATTGTTAGCTTGAGGAGCGTAAACACAATCACAAGATCACTGTGTATTTTATGCTCAAATCCATATTACAAGTGGCATACTATTTAAATTACCGTTAATTTGTTTACGTGAACTCACAGTCATTTAGGCTTCCCATATTTTCTATGGGCGGCATTGTCCACTCGTATTACAAGTTGAAAGTAAATGAAAACGAACAAACACAATCGCATTTAACACTCAAACTTTTTACATGACCTGAAATTTTGCATCACACTATTAACCCCTAAACTGACACCCCCATCACAAAATACCCCTCTACACTATTAACCCCACTCTAAAAATTGCCCTGAAAAGGGCATTTGGTTAGGCATTGCCTTTAGAAGGGCATTTGGTAGGGCAATGCACTTTTACAGTGCACTATTTACCCCTGCTTCACAAACCACCCAACCCCAAAGTACCTTACTACACTATTAACCCCTTAACCACCACACCCCATTGCAAAATACCCCACTACACTATTAACTCCTAAACTGATACAACCCCATCACAAAGTACCCCACTACACAATTAACCCCTAAACAAGCTAAACTTCCTAATCTAACACCCCTAAATTATCAAAAACAAAAACCTAACATCACATTTAAAAAAAAAAAAAAAAAAAACCACAGTAACAGACTAACCCTACATTAAAAAAAAAAAAAACTAACAGTACCTTAAAAAAAAACAACCTACCATTTCAGTTATGCCTATTCTAAAACTAAAGCCCCAGTTAAAAAAAAAGCACGCCAAAATAATTAACCCTATACTAGCACTAAAATAAACTATAGCAATAGCCCTTAAAATTGCTTATCATAGGGCATTACCCGACAGTAATTAAGCTCTTTTTTCACACAAAATAAAATTGCTATCTAAAACAACCTACTCTAACAATTGCTCTGAAAAACATAAATTATGACTTACCAGATAATTTTCTTTCCTTCGATACAGGGAGAGTCCACAGCTGCATTCATTACTTGTGGGAATACAAAACCTGGCGACCAGGAGGAAGCAAAGACACCCCAGCCAAAGACTTAAATACCTACCCCACTTCCCTCATCCCCCAGTCATTCTGCCGAGGGAACAAGGAACAGTAGCGGAAATATCAGGGTGAAAGGTGCCAGCAGAAAACAAATTATATTTAGGGCCGCCCATCGGAGAACACGGGCGGGAGCTGTGGACTCTCCCTGTATCGAAGGAAAGGAAATTATCTGGTAAGTCATAATTTATGTTTTCCTTCTAAATACAGGGAGTGTCCACAGCTGCATTCATTACTTGTGGGAACTAATACCCAAGCTACAGAGGACACTGAATGCTAATGGGAGGGCAAGAAGTTAGGCGGCCCAAGTCTGAGGGCACCACAGCTTGCAACCAACCCATTCTCCCGATGCTGCTGCAACAGAAGTAAAAAAGAAAAAGAATGTTCAGAGGACCAGATAGCCACCCAGCAGTCAGAACCATAAGGATCTCATGCCCGAAAACCAAGAAGACGTCACTGATTTTGAACTGAGCCATAACCTCTGAGGAGGCTAGAAATCAATTGACTCCCAGGTCAAGGGAAAAAAACACTCCTTCATTAACAATAAAGAAGGCAACCAAGCCTCCAACGTCCCAAAACCATCAAGGCAATATTCCCTGAGGGAGAAACCCTTGTCCATTTAGAAATTTGAAAAACATTTAAAATAACAATCCTAGGGAAAAAAAAAACCCTAACAGACTTGTAAACAACCTTAATAAAAGGAAACTCCTCTAAGGAGTATGTCTTGTAAGATCCCAAGACAAAGGGGCAATGGCATGTAGAAAAAAATCTACAGATGGAATAAATTGCTGAAAAAGGAATTCAATGAACATTCCTGCATGGTCAGAGAAATTAATCTGGGGCCACCCCAAAAAAGAGACTAAGCTCCAAGAAGAAGCAAGAAAAGTACCGGCCTGACTGTAGTCAGCTCCCCAGCAAAAAGAAAGAAACGCCTGATCCTCTGGAACAGAAGAGCAATGAGGGAATTGAAAATTGCTTGCAAGCTCACAATCAAGGAGCAAGTACTGTTGCCGGATTCAACTCACACCTACAGCATACTATGCGACAAAGGTACTCATCAGGAAAAGAGAGCTATCTGTCCCAAAAAGGACTGCTCTAGCCAGCGCTCGCTAGGAAGGCCCTTCCCTTGCTTATTGTGGGGAAAATAAAGACAGACTCCCAAAGTCCAATAGAGAGCCAGAACACACCAGCTCCTCCCTACAAGGGTGATCCTCAGCATCTATGATAGATGATGAGGGACCAATTATGCGCCACAAAAGGAACATAGCCCTTCCAGAATGCTCTCCCTCTGCTAGACCCAAACAATTCCTTGCATCCGCTCCTAGAAATATTTGTCTATGATGCCCAGTAAAAATACCCATGAAGGCGAGACACTTCAACCACAACACTAACTCGGGGACATAAACTGAACAATCAGTCTCACAAGTCACTAGCCTTGCTAGGATCAGACCAATCCCAACAATGAGAAATATGGTCCAACAGCACAGACTGAAGGTCCCACCTAGCTATGTTAGCAGACTCTAGACGCACCGCCCGGCATAAAAAAACAAAAACAAAAAAAAACACAGAAGTTGACCCGGGTTCCAAGACACAACCTTCTGATTCAGAAGCGGTGGATCTAACCACTATGCTGCATCTCCCTGAGAGTGTAAGAGGAAACCAGGGATAGGAAAGGACTCCAGATTGGCTTTTCCAATCAGATATCGCTCCTCAAGAAGAAAAAATAGTCGGCAACATCCGTTCCTGAAGGGCCTGCTTATTAGAGGACTGTTGACAAAGAGCTATAGTGGGCCTCCACCCACCGAGAAACATGAGTTCCTCCCGATATTGCAGTAGGAACTCTCCCATTCCAAACAAAGGGAGCTACCCACCAAAATATCCCAACTGGTACAAACCCAGAAGACCAAAGCCTCAAGGCCGAATGCTCAGCTGAGGAACCATAGGATAAAAATGAAGGAATACTCCTGATCCACGAACTCCCATAGAACACTCGCTCCCCACAGGCAGCAAAGTGAGAAAGACAAAACCGTCCCTGGAAAGCTACTTCAGACAGAAAGAACTGAAAATGGAACGCCGGGGATCAAATTCCCTCACTGACAGTCCCTATAAATCTGCTAAAATAGATATAGAAAGGGAACAACGTCATGCCGAAGACTCAGCTTTGGTAGACCCAATCACACCCCCACCCCATGCCAATGAAGGCCAGAAGGGGGACTAGAGGGCATATTGAAAGATCTCAGGAAAAAAAAACTTCCTGACTGAAGACATAAACATCCTGGAGATTTAACCAGAAACTAAAGTCTAGAGGCAACTCTTAAGATCAAAAAGACAAGAAAAAATCCGTAAAGATCTAATAACAGCTGATGGTAAGAAACCAAAAGCCAAGACCCGTGAGCTACTGCAAAATCTGGAGCAAGGTGCTGCCACCGAAATCCCCAGATCCCCAAAGGTAAACCGAGGATCAGAACGAGGTTCGCTGGAAGAAAATGGTTCCTAAGAACCCGATTCGCTCAAAAGGATGAAATAGAAAGCCATCCTTCTACCTGAACAAAAGAAAAGAGATCTTACAGTCTCAGACAACAGGAGCCCTGAAAGCTCTGCTTAACAGCCAGACAAACCAATTAGGATGGAATCCCCCCTCCTTATTGGACCATAAACCAACAATGGAAATAAATTATTCCCACAGGGCGATAGATACCGGGACCATGACTCCAAAAGTCACCAAAACTTCACAAAGACAAATCAAGAGAAGACAGCCCAAAAAGAAAAAGTCTAGCTCCGTCTCTAGGGCTCCATTAGATCCCTCAAGCGCCCATCCAAGTTAATCCCTCAAGCGCCCATCCAAGTTAAAGTCTAAAGCCAGGTCCAGCCTGTACTCTAGTATAGAAGAACTCAAAGTGTCTGGACCAGAAGCTAGAAGGACTCCTATTTGTGTAAAGAGAAGGAACAGACTTAACTGGCACCCAAAACAGGTCCTGTCTGTTATCAAGGAAACAACACATCTGTAAAAACATTCAAGGGCTAACAGAAATTATCAAATTCCAGCAATGCTAGAAAATCTGAGATAAACTAAAGAATATAAGCTCTGTGGTTTAAAAAAATTGTCTTGCACTTATCGGGGGATCAACACCCCAAACTGAGATCCAAATGCTTCCACCAGAAGTCTACAACAAACTTGACCAATTTAGTCTCAAAATCTCATGTGACGAAACGTCTTATACATGTTTCTATAAAAACCCAGAGCTCTAAAAACTGAAAACTTTCCTAAAACGGAATAGCATGCAAAGGACAAATAGGCAAACACCCAAACATTTAACTGAAAAACAGGGAGAGTGTAAACAAAACCAGGCCCAGCCTGTCACACAAAAAATCCTCCCTAGAGCTCAGAACTGGGATTCTAATAAGAGAATAAAAAACAAAATGTAAAATGAGACGATAAGGAATAGGAACCTAATCCTCTCCACTCATCTTATTCAAGATCGTTATCCGATTTGGAACCGACTGGGAACCTCTAATATCGCCAAAACATCTCTCAGAAGTAAACACAGGCATGCCAATCTAAATCTAAACACAATGCTCTACGCAGTCAGAGGATTTACGTTCGTAGACTCCAACCCTGGAGGTTCAATCTCTGAAGCCTCAGAGGAAAACACATCCCCAGAGGAATGATCAGACCCAATCGTCATTTTACACGATGGCCCTTGGTCAGGAGAACCTGGATTGGCCCTTTGCTTGTGCTTAGCAGGAAGTGGTAGCATGTGGAACTGTGTAGTAACCGCTGGTGGAAACAACACCCTCACAGGCAAAGGGGGAGCGCAACTCGGGAAAACTGCATATGTAGGAACAGAAGAATCTAGGAAACACACCTCACTGGATTCAGAATCATCAGAGGCAGATGGCTCAGCGGTCTCCGACAACCCAACAGTGGTTAATGAGAACACCTTATAGCAGCATACGGAACATAATTGAGAGTGCTGGGTTACCCGGGCCTCCTCACAATATACACAGGTATCAAATTCTGTCTCAGAGGGATACTCCTCTAACATATCAGAATCCTCCATAACTCGTCAAAGTTATTATCAAAAAGAGACAAACAACTGGCACCTTATACCCCCAATGGCTGAGACACTCACCATCTCCTATATCCCAGACAGGTATAGAAGATGCTCCTCTCCATAGACACTCAGTCAGGAATCGGAAGCGGGAATAAACTTGACCGATTTGGAACCGACTGGGAACCTCTAATATCGCCAAAACATCTCTCAGAAGTAAACGCAGGCATGCCAATCTAAATCTAAACACAATGCTCTCCGCAGTCAGAGGATTTACGTTCATAGACTCCAACCCTGGAGGTTCAATCTCTGAAGCCTCAGAGGAAAACACATCCCCAGAGGAATGATCAGACCCAATCGTCATTTTACACGATGGCCCTTGGTCAGGAGAACCTGGATTGGCCCTTTGCTTGTGCTTAGCAGGAAGTGGTAGCATGTGGAACTGTGTAGTAACCGCTGGTGGAAACAACACCCTCACATGCAAAGGGGGAGCGCAACTCGGGAAAACTGCATATGTAGGAACAGAAGAATCTAGGGAACACACCTCACTGGATTCAGAATCATCAGAGGCAGATGGCTCAGCGGTCTCCGACAACCCAACAGTGGTTGATGAGAACACCTTATAGCAGCATACGGAACATAATTGAGAGTGCTGGGTTACCCGGGCCTCCTCACAATATACACAGGTATCAAATTCTGTCTCAGAGGGATACTCCTCTAACATATCAGAATCCTCCATAACTCGTCAAAGTTATTATCAAAAAGAGACAAACAACTGGCACCTTATACCCCCAATGGCTGGGACACTCACCATCTCCTATAAACCAGACAGGTATAGAAGATGCTCCTCTCCATAGACACTCAGTCAGGAATCGGAAGCGGGAATAAACTTGACAACACCTGGTCACATAGTGCTCATGCAGGACCGCCTCGCTAAAAAAAGGCGCACCAGCTTAATAAAAAACTGTTAGTAGAAAATGTAGACAGAGAATCACCAATTAATGTACATTTGAAAGTACTCACAAAACCCTCAAAACAAACTAGAATGAAAGAGCCACAATTGGCGGGTATTCAAAGGAAAAAAAAATAATATTAAAACTTTACATTTATTAGGGCTTTGTAAAATAATGGATGAACAATACATTTAAAATTACAGGAAATGGAATAAGCCAAAAGAAAGTTAGCACAGCAATATCTCTAGTGAATATAATCCACTTTAGTTTAGTAATTCACAGAACTGTATATCCACTAATCAGAGTGTATAAATAAGGAATTAACTTGTTCTGAAAAGACCTAGGATGTAGCTGTTAATCCATAGTATTCAGACAAGTGGTTAATGGTCTCAATATTATCCGATATTTACATGGAATGAGGTCCTATGATTAAAATCAATTTAATGTACTGAAATATATTATTCAGTAGAAAACTGTAGATGATTATAGAGCATTGTGATGTTCCATGTACATAAAAGTTGTATGATAAATCCTTGTGGTATAATTAAATCATCAAATGGTTTTGCTAGCAGGTAATATCTTGCAACTTAGTTAAATAACAGTTACTTATACTTGGCCTGCTATATCAATACCTTTATTTGTGAATATAAGTCGGTTCACAGAGGATTAGAATCAGGAATCTAAAGAACGTTTATATTTCTGCTACACATATGTTTTATATTTGTTGCAATAATGTAGCCTTTGCTATACAAATATCAAAAATAGTACTGCTATGTTTTTTTGTTTTTTTTTTCAAAAGAGCTTTATTGATATTTGCAAAAATAAAACATTAACAACGCTCCATAGGTAATTACAATAAAGATCATTTAACAAGTTTTTTTTTTTTTTTAACATTTTTCATCTGTCTCATATGGTATGTATATCATAATATTTAGATGACAAAAGATAGATTCCAACAAACAAGTGATACATTTCAGCTTCTGTGAAGATTGCTTTTTACGAGGAAGAATACAAAGATAAGTCACGAGAGTGAAGAGAGGAAAATGGTGAGAAGAAAGAAAAAGACTGAGAAGAGAAAAAAAAAAAAAAAAGGGGGGAAGGGAAGGTGGGAAGAATTGAGGAAGTAAGGAAAGAGCTTTACAATGTCCCCTTCCAGCATGCCAAGATCATTTCATGGATATCTAATTTCTCAATTTTGAGGTAGTGATACCTCTCCAGGGTAATGAGATCGGAAACTTGTTGTTTCCATTCATCTATAGTGGGGATGTGTTGAGTTTTCCATCTTTTAGGAATAAGTCTTTTCGCGCTCGTTATCATAATCAGTAGGAGAGCCAGTTTTGCTTGGTCCGGGATTTTGGGAAGATGGAGAAATAGGATACTTTCAGGTGTATTTGATATGTTTACTCCCAGTGTTTCCGATATGTGAGCAAATACACCCTCCCAGAATGTACTCAATCTAGGGCACCCCCACCATATGTGAAGGATTGAACCCTCCTCCCCGCACCCTCTCCAACAGCTATCGCTCAGTGTGGGGTAAATTTTATCGCAGTCTAACGGGAGTGAGATACCAACGGCTCAAGAATTTTAAGTGTATCTCTTGAATGGTGGCCGAGACCGAGGAACGTTTAGTGAGCGTAAACGCCTGCTCCCAAGACTTCTGCTCTACTTCCCGGGCCAGTTGCCTATTCCAGGCAATAGTATATGAAGGCAATGTTTTAATGTCTGAGTCAGAGGCTACTTTGTAGAGGAGGGATATTAGATGCCCAGGGACGATTGTATGAGTGCACAGTTTTTCGAATGCAGTGAGATCTCGTCCCATGTCCCTCCTATGCTTATGGTGAGATATGTAATGTAATAATTGATTATATCTGAGCTAAGAGGAGAAGATTTCTCCATGAGTTTCTGCCAGCTGGCATTGAGTTTTGGTTGCGTTATTCTCCCTGAGGAAAAACATGGAGCCCACTCTAAGGTTGTAAGGTGATAAGATTCGGTGTCCCATCTTGCAGTATGGGAGTTCCGTATTTTCAATGATAGGGGAGAGTGGGGAGTGATAAGAAGAGATGTGTGTACTGGTCGCTATAGTCCTGTCCCAAACAGTCAAAGTCTCTGCAGTAATTATGTATCGGTGTACTGTTCTCGGCCTCTGAGCAGGGGGAGTCCAGGCCACTGTGCCTACGTTATTGCGCTTAAAGATCTGCCTGTCTAATTGAATCCAAGCTTTGTTTGCATCATTGTGAGCCCATTCCACTATGTGTTGAAGGAAGATCGCTTTCCTGTACGCTATTAGGTTAGGGACGCCCATGCCCCCCCTATCCCTTGTCATATACATTGTCTTCCTTGGAACTCTAGGTTTTATATTAGCCAAAATATACTGTTCGATAGATGTTTGCAGTTGTGAGATGAATCTGTCCTGCAATATATAAAATCCTTGGCAGGACGTTCATCTTGATTACCCCTATTCTCCCTAACCAAAACAAGGGTTTGTTTTTCCATGTCAATAAGTCTCTACATATTTCTTTTCTCAGCGGAATGTAATTTTGTTTAAAAAGGTCTTGTACGGAAGGGGTTAAGAAGATTCCTAGGTACTTAAGTTTGTGTTGGGCTAATGTTATGTTGTGTTCTGCTTTTAATTTTTGTATGTGGTGAGTCTGGGTGTTGATGTTCATTAATTCTGACTTGTTTAAGTTAAGGAGAAAATTTGAAATCTCCCCATACTTTCTAAACTCTCCAAGCAGTTCAGGTATGGATGACTCGGCCTCCGTCAGGGTAAATAGGATGTCGTCTGCATATAACGATTGTTTAAACTCCAAATCCCCCACCACGATTCCTTTAATCTTGGTGTTTTCCCTAATTTTCTGAGCTAGCACTTCAATAGCTATGGCAAATAGCAGGGGTGAAAGAGGACACCCCTGCCTTGTCCCATTCGAGATAGAGAAGGTTTCTGAAAGAGCCCCGTTGACTCTGACTTTTGCATTTGGTGATGAGTAGAGGGCCATGGCCATGTTTAGAAAAGCTCTCGGAACGCCCATCCCAGTCATTGCCCTCTGCAGAAAAGGCCATCCCACCCTATCGAAGGCCTTCTCTGCATCGGTTGAGAATAGGACCAGAGGCGTTCCCGTCTCCCTGGCATGGTTTATTAACTGTATAACTTTTGTTACATTATCCCTGGCTTCTCTCCCCGGTATGAAACCCACTTGGTCGTTAGAAATTAGGCTGGGTAGTAGTTTATTTAACCTGTTTGATAATATTCTAGCTAGTATCTTCATATCTGTATTAATTAAAGATATCGGCCTAAAGTTTCCCGGGCAGGTCGCAGGCCTTCCTGGTTTGGGCAATATGGAAATATGTGCTTCTAAAAGCGATTTTGATAAGGAGGGAGCCTCCCTGAGATCGTTGAATAGTTGTAGCATATGTGGGGCCAAAACCTCCTCACATTTTTTATAATATTTGGGGGAGAACCCGTCAGGGCCAGGGCTTTTATTTGAAGGGGCGTCTTTAATTGCTTGGTGTAATTCGTCTTTTGTGATAGGAGTGGCCAGGGACTTTGCCGTTTCTTGATCGATAGTCGGGAGCCCTAAGTCTAAGAAGTATTGGTTAATTTTATCTTCAAATACTGGGGTTTCCTGTACTCTGTCTTTGTCTAAATTATATAGCTTTTCGTAATAACTCAGAAAAGCTGCTGCTATTTTAGTACTATCCTTGACAGTTTGCCCGTCTGGTGATGTTAAAGAGTGGATGTATGTGTTTAACTGTTTCCTCTTCAGGTTTCTGGCTAATACCCTCCCTGGTTTATTTCCACCTTCATAGTAAAATTGCTTGAGGAATACCGCTTTTCGTTGGTGCAGTTCATTCAAGTGTTTCCTAAGTTCAAGTCTAGTGTCCACTAGTTCCTTGGTGATTTTGGTGTCTGAGGGTGTTTTCTTGTGTTCAGATTCTAAGGTGCCTATTTTATGTAATAAGTTGGCGTGCTTTTCCCTGGTTTGTCTGTTAAGTCTAGATTTATGTTTTATTAGTAACCCCCTGATCACTGTTTTATGTGCCTCCCACTCCACCTGATGAGAGGCGGTTGTGTGCGAGTTGATTGTAAAGTATTTGTGTATTTCCTTGTGTACTGATTCTAACAGTATTGGGTCGTTTAGTAACAAGTCATCAAGTCTCCAAATCTTAGTCGAGGTAGGAATGTCTGGCCACAGAACGTGGCACGTTACAGGAGCGTGGTCCGACCACGTGATCTGGCCAATGTCGCACCTGGTAGTCAGTGAGAGACCATGAGAGTCCGTAAAAATGTGATCTATTCTAGTGTAGCAGTTTTGGGGATTAGAATAGAAAGTGTAGTCCCTATCTAGGGGGTGAAGGGTTCTCCATATATCATGAAGAGTGAGACTCTGAAGGTTTTTTTTAATAGATTTCAAAGTGGCGCTAGCAGTACTAGTAGATCCCCTAGAGGAGTCAATAGATGGGTCAAGGGACAGATTAAAGTCTCCCACCAAGAATGTTACGCCCTGAGAGTGGTCCAGTAAAAGGTTGGCAATTTTTCTGAAAAACCCTGACTGTACGGTGTTGGGGGCATATATATTAAGTAGTGTTATGTGATGACCATACAAAGTACCCTTCAAGAGAATGAATCTTCCACCTTGGTCCCGCTCAACATGGGTTACTTGTAGTGGTAATGTTTTGTGGATGAGTATTCCCACACCTGCTTTTTTATTTGGACCTGATGCGAAATAAGCTGTGGGATATTGAGCATTATGCCATTTAGGCTCTTTTCCCTTTTGAAAGTGGGTTTCTTGTAACATTAGAATGTGACTATTTAGTTTGTTTAAATCCCTGAGGGCGATTGATCTCTTTCCAGGGTTGTTTAAACCTTTAGCATTGATAGATGTCATTTGGAGTGAATGATCTTGGAATCTACTAACCTTGGTTTGCATCTTGGCACAATGGAGAGAGGGCTAAGGGGGAGAGGTATGAAAAAAAAAAAAAAAAAAAAAAAAGGAGGTAGGTAACGAGGGGAAAAGACTAGTTAGAAGGGAGAGAAGGGTTAGAAGAGGAAAAAGATTGAAGAAAAAGCGAGTTTCAGAATGTCTTAGTACTACAACAAATACCAGAAGTTTCAGTTTCACAGAACAATATAGCATACAGTGATGTATCACTTCTCTAAGTAGAAACCTGAACTAATAAGGGTAGGATACCCAACTTCAGCAAATAACAAATGATAATTAAACATTAAAGAATTACCCAGCACTTTGTAACCTGGTTGGGGAAGGGGGATGGAGATGATGGGGAGGGGAAGGGATGGGAGGGGGAAAGGGGAATAGGGGGGAAGGTATATGTGAATTGGCAGTGGGAAGTTAGCGATATACATTCAACCCAGGAGTCTGCTACAAGGAGGAACATCTTCTCCATTAACGGGGGTAGTCCCTCTGTCAATGCTAGAGGGGAGGTAGAGGTGGGTGAGGCTTAGTATAGCGAAGGAGGGGAGTGAGAGCCCCTTATACACCCGGCTATTGCTTTTTCTAAATAGAAGGCCATAGGGTACATGCATAATAACTCAACTTATCTTGATAAAACCCCTGCTCATTAACATTAATAATAATTTATAATGCTACTTGTAAGTATAGCTACTATGACATCTATCTATCATTTCTCGCTATATAGATCGTCTAAAACATTTAAAACATTTGAGGCACCTGTGATCAAGAACATATAACTTATAAAATGTAAATGACATGTGCTTGTTTACTATGCATACATTTGTCGGCTATTGCTGAACCTAATATTCTATGAGGTAGTCCTGGTTGATTAGGCCTCTCGTCTATATAGTGTAATATATGCATTAGTTTAATCTGCCCTCTTGCCTACCTTGGGGTAGAGAATCCCATTAGGACAGTCAGATAAATTAACAATGTAGTCTCTAGCGGCAAAGATATTACTTATCTATCTTCAGGGGCCAGAGTCCCTGGTGTCCTTTGGAGGTCCGTCTCTCTCTCTTCCCGAAGTAATTTCCTGTTGCATATCTGCTTGTCCACACAGATTCAGTTCTTTATAAAACAGCTGAGGGTCTGTACCTGGTCTGTAGATGTTGACTTTGTTGTTGTGGTTAACAATTATTGAGACCGGGAATCCCCAGCGGTATTGGACCTTGTTGGAGCGGAGGTGAGTGGTGATGTGGGACAGCTCTCTGCGCTTCTGGAGCGTGGTGGGGGATAGGTCAGAAAATATCTGAATCTCCTCTCCCGTATGAAGAACTGGGTGTTTCATTCTAGCACATTTCAGGATCTCTTCCTTATCCCTGAAGCTGAGAAACTTGACAATTATGTCTCTTGGGGGTGCCTTAGGGGGGGGTTTGGGTTTAAGAGCTCTGTGCGCCCTCTCTATGGGAACTTCCTTAGCGGATGGGGCGCCTTTCATGACTCTGAACAAGGCTTGTAAATATCCTTCAATGGCCGGAGGGTGTATTGTCTCCGAGATGCCTCTGAATCTGAGGTTATTTCGCCTACAGCGATTGTCCAGATCCTCCATTTTCTCAGATAAAAAATGCAAGTGTTCTGTGTGGTTCTGTATTTCTGTAGAATTTGCCTTAAGATTGGTATTGAGGTTTTTATGCTGTTCCTCCATCCTTAGTACCCTGCGGTCTAGAGCACTCAGATCTTTTCTCAGATCTCCAAATAAAGATCTCATCTCATGAAGCACTACTTTAATATCTTCCTTTGAGGACAGGTGTTGTAATGCTTCTTTGGTAACAAATGAGGACTGCATGTTTTCTGTTGGATTAGTTTGATCAACAGAAGAGGCCTGGCTGGTAGCCGCTGTGTCTCCAGACATGTCAGATTTAGGGTCCATGGGCTTGAGATAAATGCTCATCGAGTTATTAGGCTTTCCGGTCTTGTTTTGCCTCTTGCAGGGCATTACAGTATCAACTGAATGGATTAGGCTTAGACCAAAGTTCTGCTCTTGTAAGATTCTCCTTTAATATATATTTATAATACTTTTATCTTGGTATATGTTTAGGGCTGGGCTATTAACCATATAGGGGAATCTAGGGAGATCAGAGGCAAAGGCAAGTGTATCTCTGTATAATACTTAGGCCCACTGTTTACATATAACAAAATAGTTCTGTGATGTTGAAAAGGCAGAGGAAGAGAAAAAAATAAAAAATAAATAATAATTCTCTCTCCCCTCTCCCCCTATTTTTCCCCCAAACCTCTGTGGTACCGGGTGAAGTAGTAGGCAAACACCTCCAGAAGTGCTACTGAAACTCCGGAGCAGCCCTTTATTTATGTACTGTGGCTTGGGGCTGTATTCCCTTGTTGCCCTCCCCTGTGCTGCTGTAAATGTCGGCTTCTGATAGAGACTGACTTAGTGAACGGCAAGGCCGTCAGATTAATCAGGGGGAGGTGAGGACAGGACTCTGCTAAATGGAGGTCTGGAGATATGTGTATTGAAAGAAGAAGCTTACTTTTGATCACGCACCGTCCGGATCACTTGGACAAACGCTGCCTATGATGCAGCACACTCAGTGTCCGTCTCTCCTCCCGGTATACCCGGGTCCGGTGTAGGGACTCAGTCTTTCCTCTCTGTCAAGGGGCGCTTTATGGGAGCGGTCAAAGCCCGATGTAATGAAGAGCCGCTGTAATGCAGAAAACCCTCACGCCGGGTAAGTCTATAAGGGAGCGGCTCTGGGAGGATAAAGTATGGCGGTTTGGTTTAGGCCCCAAAAGCGCGAGTGTAGGATGATAGTCCTCCGGTGCCTCAGTACCCCTCACAGTATGCCAGAAAGGGCTCCTTCACTGCCGCAAACTTTTTATGCCATTTCGGATTGTAGGGTAAGGGAAAGTGCTGGATTTTATTATTTTTGCTTATTTGGGTATAGAGAGCCCTCCTAACAGTGGCGGCTGGTGAATTTTTAGGATGGGGGTGCACAAGACCCTGCCCCTTTTAGAAAACCACGCCCCTTTGAAAAAAACACGCCCCTTTTTTAAAACCACGCCCCTTTTGACAAGCCACACCCATTTTTAATAGCCACACCCCTTTGCAAAAGTCACGCCCATGAAATGGCCCCACCCATTTGAACCAGCAGTGTTTTTGGTCATCGTCTTCTTGAAATATCCAGCCCCGGCCTGGGGGTAACTTCAACTGAAGTTTGTGACTGATTCCTCAACATTATTCTCAAGTATCTGCTGATATTGAGTGGAATCCATGAGACCCTCAACAATATTCCCAGTAGTACAGGTCTTTGGAGGTGGTCTGTGGGCTGTTTTTGACCGTTCTTATCATCCTTTGCCTATCCTATATTTTACTTGGCCTGCCACTTCTGGCCTTAACAAGAACTGTGCCTGTGGTCTTCCATATCCTCACCATGCTGACTATGTTCCTCACAGTGGACACTGACATCTTAAATCTATGCAATAGCTTTTTGTAGCCTTCCTCTAAACCATGATGTTGAACAATCTTTGTTTTTAGGTAATTTGAGAGTTGTTTTGTGGCCCCCATGTTGCCACTCTTCAGAGGAGAGTCATAGAGAACAACTTGCAATTGGCCACCTGAAAACCTTTTCTCATGATTGGATACACCTGTCTATGAAGTTTAAGGCTTAATGGGCTCACCAAACCAATTTTTTCTTCCAATTAATCAGTGCTAGGTAGTTACAGGTATTCAATGCAACAAAATAACAAGGGTGCACAAATGTATGCACCTGTCTAATTTTGTTTTGATGCATATTGCACATTTTCTGTTAATCCAATAAACCTAATTTCACTACTGAATTTCTACTGTGTCCTTCATTTATTTGATAGATCAAAATGAAATTACTGATCCAAACAGCCAATTATTTATAACTGAAAATCATGGAAATTGTCAGAGGTGCCTAAACTTTTGCATACAACTGTATATGATTTCATGCACTCAAACTGTATTAAAGTAATGTACTCAGATATGAAATATATTTTTATGAAATGTAACATCAATTATATATAAATACTATGCTCCAATACAGCTCACAGGCACGATATCTAAAAAATATACAAAGGGACCATTTGTTAAAGTTTAAGCTTCAAAAGATTCTTTACTTCATCGCTTAATGAGATTAGATCTCTACAAACAAGATAACCATGTTACCTCTCTGGGGTGACAGAGAAACAATTCTGTACTTTAGTTCAGATATGCTCAATCTTCAGGAAAGTAAGTAATTATCCCTTGTATGATATACAAATGATGAGACTAACAATACTTTTGAAGGTGTGAATCCACATATACGTCTGGAAAGGTTTTCTAGCTCAGAATCGATGCAAGCATATAGAAGACAAAATTTCATATGAAATGACTTGTACCTAATTTTCATATAGTTTTATATACTCCTATACTTTATTAAGCAATGGAATATATTTATATTAAAGTGGGATAATAAGGAAATATAAATATTGTTACAATAAATTAATCACTACAGAATTCTAATTAAATGCAATGTAATATCAGAATATGAAATGATTAATCAATTGATTTCAAATAGTTAATAGTATAGCTGATTATTATTATCATACTAAGTATTAAATTACAATCCTTTTAAGTCTCCCAATATGTAATGAATCATCGCGTTCATCATGTCCTCGAAGTGAAAGCTCAAATGCGCCGGAAAATAGAATACAATTCATAATTTTGGAAAGAACATAACGATTTGTGGTTACTTGATCATTGTGTTTTTTAACATTCAAACAATATGCACTGACAAGTTGTTGGCGAATATCAATCCTTCATAGCAAATTAAACTCTAATGGGGACTCGGAGTATAAATGTGATTGGTAGCAATTATTTATATTTTTGGAGTTAAATGTGATAAATCGGCGACACCATAACTCACCCAACTTGAATCACCACTTTGTTTTTCAAACAGGAGACAATAAAAACAAGATCCTGTTTGCAAAATGACTATTAAGTTAATCTCTTAAGATATTATCAGTAGTAAGTATATATATATATATATATTTATATATATATTTATAATATTTAATATTATGACCATGTCTAATATTTACATTAATATACAAGAATCCATACTCTTCAGTATACTCATGTCTAGTCTTAAAATATACATGCTCAGTTAAATTATATAATAACATTATATTAACCAAATGATTAATCAAAGCTGCGAAATAATAAGTATCTTGAATGTACATTTATGAAAATATATATATTCCTGGATTTAAAGAACCTTCCACTTTATAGAGAAATAAAACCACATCTCAATTATTGTTGCCCTAGCCCCCAGTGTTCGATATTAGGCAATGCAGCCAAAGGCCGTGGCAACATTTATATAAATACACCAACATTTTACTTTCTACAAAAGAAGATTATTTCTATTACACTAGTGCTTAATAATTAACTTCAACGGTAAAGATTAAAACAGAATGTTGATAACTCAAGTACAATTTTTGTAAATTAAGTCAATCCGCCTGTCTTTTTTTGAGGCAAATAAATCAATAACATTTTCGGTGAATGTAGGCATGTCATTGATCAATTGTTTTTCAATTGTGAGCATGGCTAGAGCAGTCAGTCTTTCCTCAGTCATGGTGCTCCTTAGAAATGTCTTAACTCGTTTTAAAGTTGAGAAACATCTCTCAGCCTCAGCAGTTGTCACGGGAATAGTCGAAATAATTTGCAACAGTTTGTAGGTCTCCGAGAAAGTACTGTCCAAGTTATTTTCTATTACAAACTGTAGAAGACTGATGGCACCATTCATATTTCGGAAATCTGGTCTTCTGTAAATTACTCCTAGTTCAGTTTTCAGGCGATCTTTCTGTAATGTGTGATAAACCGCTGATGTTTGTTCAAGAAGCTGATTTGGAAAAATTTTCTCGTAATCCGCAAATTTTTCCGCTTGGAGGAGAGAAACAGCCGAGTAGTGAGTTATAAAAGAAAATCTATCTTTTACTTGATTTGTGATAACATCGCATATCTCTTTAGCTGCCACAGTCTGAGCAATGTGAATATTTTCTCTCTTCCTTTTCCTAGATGTTTCCTCTGTTTCTGATATCGTCATGGTCACTGTGTCCATTCTATTCCTTTCGTTTTCCATTGTCTGCTGGAAAGTGTTAATATGTTTTCGAATAAGTGCCGCATCTGTTTGTGTTTTCTGAAGTTGGTTGTATAACACATCTACATGTGGCATAATATTGTGAAAAACTGTAAGCCAAAACACGAATACCGAGTCTTGTAACATACGCCGAATAGCCCCTGCTTGATTTATAGCTATTTCTTTTTTCGATGTTGACTCTATTTTTTCCATACATTCAATTAACTGTTCCCTGTTTTCAAACACTGTATTGACGGTTCGACTCTTGAAATTCCACCTGGTGGCTGAACCATGAGGTATCCTTCTTCTAACAGTTTCATCTAGAATAGCTATGCGTTGTGGCGAGTTACTAAAAAAGTTAGTAATGTCACTTAGGTTAGAAAAAAATACTCGAACTTGTTGATTCTGACTGCTTGCTTGGCTTACAATCAAATTGAGTTGATGTGCGTAGCAATGCACAAAATGTGCATTCTTGTAGGTACGTTTAATTATAGCCTGAACACCTGCATGCTGACCACTCATCACGCTTGCACCGTCGTAACTCTGGGATATCAATTTTTCCGGGTTGTCTATAACTTTTTCCAAAGTATTTTGGATACATGTAGCTATAGATTCTGCATCATGTCCAGCTGGATTAGTGAATTCCCAGAATCTCTCAACCGGTTGACCGTTACCTACAATGTATCGAAAAACAACAACCAATTGGAAGGCAGATGAAACATCAGTAGTTTCATCTGCTATCACTGCTAGAAAACTTGCTTTTGAGATTTCCTTTTTTATTTGGTTCTGGCAAACAGTAAGCATACAGTCTAATAAATCATTTTGAATTTCTTTTGACGTTCCTTTAAAAACAGTGGCACTAGCGAGATGCTCTTTTAGAGATGCATCAAGTTCTGCTGAGAAGTTTATAAGACCTCTGAAAATGCCTGGATTTAATGAATCCTCGCGTTCGTCATGTCCTCGAAGTGCAAGTTCAAATGCGCCGCAAAATAAAATACAATTAATTATTTTCGAGAGAACATAACGATTTTTTGTTACTTGCTCATTATGTTTTTTAATATTTAAACGATATGCACTGTCAAGTTGTTGTCGAATATCAACCCTTCCTAGCACATTAAACTCTAATGTGGAGTTTAAATGTGATTGTGAACAATTATGTTTATTTATTTTTTGATTTAAATGTGATAAATCGGCGACACCATAACTCACCCAGCTTGATTCACCACTTTGTTTTGCAAACAGGAGACAATAAAAACAAAAGAGTCTGTTAGATAATTCACAGCCACAAATCCATGGATATTTATCATATACCTCGGGTTTGAATTCTCTTTTGAAATCTCTAGTTTTACATTTTGTCACCTGGATAAGGTTAAGGCTAGGTGTTGGCCTGAGCATTTTAATTTCAATTTTTCTTTCCATGGGTAACGTTGAAAAATGTAATTGCTTTAGCTCAGACACACTGATTTTACTAAGTGCCATCTTAACTGTTAGTTTACACACAAAGAACAGTCCTTTGCTGTTATAAAATATATAACTTTAACTAGGTAAGTTGCCTTGCGGCTCTTATAAAATATATAACTTGTAGGTTAGTAGTTTTGCTGTTATAATATAGATATATATATATAACTTTGAGACAATTAGTTTTGCTGTTATAATCTATATATAACCTTTAGACAAGTAGTATTGCTGTTATAAAATATAAAACTTGACTTAATAGGCAAGTAGTTACGCGGTTGGTATCAAATATATAACTTGTAGGTAATTAGCTTTGCAGCTGTTATAAATTATACAACTTGTAGGTAAGTAGCTGTGAAGCTGTTATAAAATATATAATTGTTTTACAAACTATGAGACTCTATGCAATCTGATAATAATTCTAAACTAAAATAGTGTTTTAAATAGTATTATTACAGCAGGCAGCAGCAGCCGTGACAGCCGTCAACGGGCAAGGTCAACTACAGTCTAAAACTAGTAGGCAAGTAGTTATACAGTTGTTCTAAAATATATATAACTTGTAGGACTGTAGGTAAGTAGCTGTGAAGCTGTTATAAAATATATAATTGTTTTACAAACTATGAGACTCTCTGCAATCTGATAATAATTCTAAACTAAAATAGTGTTTTAAATAGTATTATTACAGCAGGCAGCAGTGGCCGTGACAGCCGTCAACGGGCAAGGTCAACTACAGTCTAAAACTAGTAGGCAAGTAGTTATGCGGTTGTTCTAAAATATATATAACTTGTAGGACTGTAGGTAAGTAGCTGTGAAGCTGTTATAAAATATATAATTGTTTTACAAACTATGAGACTCTCTGCAATCTGATAATAATTCTAAACTAAAATAGTGTTTTAAATAGTATTATTACAGCAGGCAGCAGTGGCCGTGACAGCCGTCAACGGGCAAGGTCAACTACAGTCTAAAACTAGTAGGCAAGTAGTTATGCGGTTGTTCTAAAATATATATAACTTGTAGGACTGTAGGTAAGTAGCTGTGAAGCTGTTATAAAATATATAATTGTTTTACAAACTATGAGACTCTCTGCAATCTGATAATAATTCTAAACTAAAATAGTGTTTTAAATAGTATTATTACAGCAGGCAGCAGTGGCCGTGACAGCCGTCAACAGGCAAGGTCAACTACAGTCTAAAACTAGTAGGCAAGTAGTTATGCGGTTGTTCTAAAATATATATAACTTGTAGGACTGTAGGTAAGTAGCTGTGAAGCTGTTATAAAATATATAATTGTTTTACAAACTATGAGACTCTCTGCAATCTGATAATAATTCTAAACTAAAATAGTGTTTTAAATAGTATTATTACAGCAGGCAGCAGCAGCCGTGACAGCCGTCAACGGGCAAGGTCAACTACAGTCTAAAACTAGTAGGCAAGTAGTTATGCGGTTGTTCTAAAATATATAACTTGTAGGACTGTAGGTAAGTAGCTGTGAAGCTGTTATAAAATATATAATTGTTTTACAAACTATGAGACTCTCTGCAATCTGATAATAATTCTAAACTAAAATAGTGTTTTAAATAGTATTATTACAGCAGGCAGCAGTGGCCGTGACAGCCGTCAACAGGCAAGGTCAACTACAGTCTAAAACTAGTGGGCAAGTAGTTATGCGGTTGTTCTAAAATATATATAACTTGTAGGACTGTAGGTAAGTAGCTGAGAAGCCGTTATAAAATATATATTTGTTTTACAAACTATGAGACTCTAATATAACTAATAAAAAATTATAAATTATATTTAAATTTATAATAAAATGTATAATAAAATTAAAGTTAATAATGCAGCACAGGCAGCAGTTAACTGCTTTTTTGAGAAAAAAAAAACTTTTTTATTTTTTTACAAGTACTGAGTCAGTGTCACTGTCTGTCACTCTGATAAACTGAGTCTGAGATAGACCACTCTCTGTCTGACAATTGACAAACTAGAAAATTATCAGGGCAGGGACAGGGCCCCAGCCAGGCAAGAAAGAACTAAGGATTAGGAATGGGATCCTCTCTCAGGAAATTAAATATATATATACTAATTAATTATTAATTTCTGCAGTCTCAGGCTCTCAGCAGGTTAACAATAAATTCTGCCCAAAACTTAATTGTTAATAATATATAGAAGAAATAGATATATTGCTCCAGCTCAGCAGCCTCCACCACTCCCTCTCTGAGCTCTCTCTCCTAGGCAAGGGAGGCAAGCAAGCCGCTCTGTCTTAGCTGTCTAGCCTGTCTAGGGCCTCCGCTCTAGGCTACAATAATATTCAGTATTGGATTTTAAATTTTTTTAAATTTTAACTAAACTAAAGTCAATGTCAGTAACACACTGGCTGCTAATGCTATTAGTAGTAGTAGCTAGTAGTAGAGATGATATCGATTATTAGCTCAGCTAATAATTTGTTTAGGAAGCTGTAAACAATTCAAAGAAATTCGACTGAGAAACACTGTGAGTCACAACACACTCCTCTCCGCTCAACAGCAAACTCAAATATGAAGTTTTCGCGCCGTTGATGCGGGGGAGGAGCTGTTGTGACGTCACGTACCCGGCAAAGTGGCGTGCAGGCGCAGCCTATCCACAGGCTGGAACACTTGTCGGAAGATCTCAGACTCGGCTGGTCTCGTATTACCTCGGCTCGGCCTCGTAGTAAGCAGCATCTTGTTGTTGTACCCGCCTCCCCACTCTCTGACCGTGACGTATGCGGTGCAGCCTATCAGGGCACAGGCTGAACTTGTCCCTCCCCACTCTCGCACAGTTCAGCCTGTGCGATAAGGCAATGTATACAGCCTGGTTTGATGCCTGCAGTGAACAAGTTAGAAATCACTGACAGGCAGATAGGGCTCTAACCGCACGTGCGATAGGGACAAAATAACAGTCAGACACTAGTGACACTGAAATTTTTTTGGAATATTATATTAAAAATAAAATCAGAATTTCATATTTGGGGGTTAAAAATAAAATATAATTTTTTCAATAGGGGGATATTGGAAAAATTATATTTTATTTTTTTTTAATATTTTTTTTTTTCCTCTCACACTCACAGGGGGGCACACTCACAGGGGGGCACGTGCGAGTGTGCACACATGGAGGAGCCTCCACTGCCTCCTAATGTGCGGCCATTTCCCTGCGTGGCCAGGCTCCGCCCCAGTACTGCTATGTTTTAACTGTTACCTCTTATCTAAAACTCAAAAATTTCTGAAAAGAAATATTATCAATCTTAAATTTTAGGGGCTTTCAGGTGGACAAGATCTTATCGAAGTAAATATTTTAAGTGGAGTTGTAGATATTACTACCACATACAAATTGGTTAGAAAAAAAAGTTCAATAACTCTGTAGGGCATGCCTGGATCTGGGCTGTGTGTAATATTAGTAACATATAATGTTTAGTTAGAAACCACCAAATAATTTACTTACACAAGCCTGGATCAATACTGTTGTTATATTGCGGTCTTAACTCTGATTCAATATAGTTGTTTATACTATAATCTTAAAATGACCACATTGTTTTAAATCTTTAAGGTAGATTTTAGTGTAACGTTGGAAAATTAAGTTCAAAATTTAGTTAGCGTTTCTAAATTAAGTTCAGTATTGTCCCATTAAATTTACTTGTGCAAGTGTCACATTGTCGCTAACCCTAATTTAAGATGTACGTAAAAATCATAATTACTCAGAATGAGATCATGCCACAAAATATTCTCCAAGTGCCATTAATTACTTTTAGAGTGAAAACACTTCCTGAAATGGTCCTATAAACAAACCGCCATTGTAGATAACAGAGGTTTATATTAGTAAGTCAGTTGATATAATCTAAGTCCCCTAGTTTGCATATTACTGGGTGCTATAATCAGCTGGCGAAATAAATTAATGTTATAAGGCTAATTTTCTGCCACAAATTTAAAAAGAGAACAGATGAGAGCCCATTTAACTCCCAACCTCCCCTGACATGTTTCGCCGACAGAATCGGCTTTCTCAAAACCCGATTCCATCGGCGAAAAATGTCAAAATTAGCCATATAACATTAATTTATTTCGCCAGTTGATTATAGCACCCAGTAAATTGGATTATATTCACTATAGATATTGCTGTGCTAACTTTCTTTTGGCTAATTCCATTTCCTGTAATTTTAAATGTATTGTCCATCCAATATTTTACAAAGCCCTAATAAATGTTAAGTTTTAATATTAATTTTTTCCTTTGAATACCCCCCAATTGCGGCTCTTTCATTCTAGTTTGTTTTGTGGGTTTTGTGAGTGCTTTAAAATGTACATTAATTGGTGATTCTCTGTCACCATTTTCTACTAACAGTTGCCAGTACATAGCACCTACCGCACGCTATATTAATAAGGTAGAAGGGTTTATATCTCTTCTTACCCTTTTTTACTTATGCATTAGATCCCTCTTAATCTGTAAGTAGTGCCATTGTGCCTCTATTTTTCTAATAAAAATCTGTGCAGCTCTCAAAAAGAAAGTAACCTGTACGTTCCATATCAGCCAAAGAGCCCACACGTTCTTACACATAAGCAGTCAAAATCATATAATAAACATGATTAAAAAATTTCCACTGTTCAATAACCCCCCTCAGGAGATATTAACCCTTGATTCCATAAAGATAAAGGAGTCCCACTGAGACCCTGTCTTCTACCATTAACATGTATAAAATGAAACGATCTTACTGGAATCTATGCCGTGGAAAAGCGACACGGTCCTTCAAGTTTGACAGATTGTAGCAGCGCCTCTGACATGGACTTGAGCAAAGGCAAGCAGGCCGCAAAACTCGTCAATGCTGATTGCTTAAGGAGCTGTTAATATGAGTCTGGAAGGCTTCGCAGAAAGACTCTCCCTGCATCTCCAGACTCTAACTTTTATTCATGCTCTCACTGAGAGGCTGACAAGACTACTTAAAACTCTAGTCCCATACCGAAGGGTACTACCCCCTATAAGAGACTACTCCAAATCTTCCCGACACTTCTCTGCCATCCTCCTGTGACAAAAGGCAAAGAATGACTGGGGGATGAGGGAATTGGGGGAGGTTTTAAGCCTTTGGCTGGGGTGTCTTTGCCTCCTCCTGGTGGCCAGGTTCTGTATTCCCACAAGTAATGAATGAAGCTGTGGACTTTCCCTGTATTTAGAAGGAAAAAAAAACACAAAAAAAACACCCCATCTTTGGGGTTTAGTGATAAGATTTTATTTGGCTGCAAAAGGGCTTTAGGGAACTGCCCAACCAAATGCCCTTTTCAGGGCAATTTTTAGAGTATGTTTTTGGGTGGTTGGGGGTTACATGTATTGCAAAATGGGTATTTTTTGTTGTTGAGAAAAAGAGCTTAATAACTTTAGGGCAACGCCCTCCAAAAAGCCCTTCTAAGGGCTATTGCAATAGTTTATTTCAGTATTAGTATAGGGTTTTTTATTTTGGGATGGGATTTATTTTAAGTGGGGCTCTAGTTTTAGAATAGACATAGCTTTTTTTTTTTTTTTTCTGTAATGGTAGTTTATTTTTTTTAATGTAATGTTAGTTTTTTTTGTTTTTAAGGCAGTGTCAGATATTTTTTTTAAGGTAATGTAAGTTTTTTTTAATTTTTTTTTTTTAAGTGATAAATAGCGCTCCACTCGTTATCTAGCCCTATATAGGTGTTTCATGGGAGTTACCTGTATTTTAATGGGGAAACATTTTTTTGAGATTCTAATTTTAAAAGGAATATCCTCCATCTTAGATGTGCCTTTTCACATATACCTGTATCGCCAACCTTTCATGCTTTGAAATACATGCCCCTCCCAAGTCCACACTGACAAGATACAAGTTCACTAGCGATGTGTGAAGATTTTTGATCAGACAGCATCCCTATTGTTTCACTAATCGTTGTGAGAGAGAGGATCAGCCCTCTTTTTTTTAATACAATATCACAAAGCACACAGTTTGTGGGACTAATAAGACAAAAAAGGCAATTTCTTCTGGGTCTGATAATCATTTTATCATCAGGGCCTATGCCCCTAAGGTACCAAGCAGCCAAAAATGCAAAGTACACAGGGGGTTGACCCACAATGATGAAATAAAGAGCATAACAAATCTTTAGTGTCGACCTATAGTCCAGCCCTAATTTTTATTTTATTTTATTATTATTTAATACCATTAGGGAAACAAGCCACTCATAGCCTGTGCTCCTTTTATTTAATCAAAACAAACGAGACCCCAGACATCACAACCAAAGTCCAAAGAAAAAAAAAAGGCTGAAATCTGAAGGTCCATAAGATAGAACTCAATGTAATATAGAAATATTATCTCACTAAACGTAAGCATTTATACCGCCTTCTTAAGAGCCAATAGATCCTGCATCCACCACCTATGATGATCAATCACTGGAAACTCCAGGTGCTAAACTAGTTTGTGTTCCATAAAAAAAACCTCTTTATAAGAGTAGTAGACAGACACTAAACCATCAGTTTTACTATTACTGTAATAATAATAAAGCTGCACATCTGCACCGTGCAGTCACTTGCCCTCGATTAACTTCTGTAACTTCCTAGCTGAAAACACATTTAATAAGCCGGTAAATGTAGGAAACAAGAGTGAATAGCTTCTGTCTTCAGTACAATATACAATTTACAGCATGTGGCAGTTGTCATTTTCTCATAAAAAGAGCATATAACATCACATTGCCTATCTTCAACATGCCAGTTAAATTCTAGCAAGCTATTGAAATTAACTCCAAAAAAGCAGGTTACTTAATGGAAAATGTAGAATTCAAAATGATATAAACTATATGTTAACTCTAAAACACAAGCACTACTTGTAGTAATGTGTTTTTATAAAATGCATTTTTATTTTGGTCTCTGTCCTTCAGTTTGGCTGATAATGCAGCTGTGGGAGCCATAATACAATATCCTTTATGCCTTGCTGAAAACAGAATTGTCTGAGTCTTTTGTTTTTAACCAATTAAAGAGACAGTAAACACCTTAAAATGTTATGTAAAATGTTTGGTTACGCACATTGGGGCATATTTATCAAGCTCCGTATAGAGCTTGATGCCCCGTGTTTCTGGCGAGCCTGCAGGCTTGCCAGAAACAGCAGTTATGAAGCAGCGGTCACAAAGACCGCTGCTCCATAACCTGTCCGCCTGCTCTGAGCAGGCGGACAGACTTCACCACAATACAACCCGATCGAGTACGATCGGGTTGATTGACACCCCCTGCTGGCAGCCTATTGGCCACGAGTCTGCAGGGGGTGGCGTTGCACCAGCAGCTCTTGTGAGCTGCTGGTGCAATGCTGAAAACGGCAAACATATTGCTTGCCGTATTCAGCGAAGTCTGGAGGACCTGATCCGCACTGTCGGATCAGGTCCGCCAGACTTTAATAAATACTGGCCAATGAAACAACTTTGCCATATATGTTAAATTGTCATGTTGCCCCCTTTTCATGTAATTCAGCTATGAACATTAAAGAATTTCTTATTTTCAGACCTGAAAATGTACCCTGCATACTTATCAAGGCTAACCCTGACACATACCCTTCCCTAATTTGCTTTACCTGATAACAACTGCAAAACAATTTACTTTATACTAACATAATGCCTGCTGGTATCCTTTGTGTCTGCAGACTAAATCCCAGATTTGCTCCTCCAGATAAGGCAAATGGTGAGTGAATGAGCATTAAAAGGCAGGGGCAGATTATTCTCCTGGGAGCGCTAAGTCTACACAGCGGTGAGGTCATCACTTTTTTCATTACCAGAATAGTTTGCTGGAAATTTAAATGTGCTGATAGATTTTTTTGCTTTTGATGTTGGGTTTCACCCGCTTGCAATTACAGCAAATTTTCCTGTGTGGCTTAGAGAAACTGTTGGGAAACAATCTTTCTTCTGGAACCTTTAGACATCTTGATAAAAACCCAAGGGCTCACATTCTTAATATGTATTACCATATGGTATTCTACCTGAGATTCAAATCTATATACACCAACATCATTGGCTAGCCTATCAAACCTAAAATTGGTTGAGACCAGTCACGTGACCAAATTATGTGACAAACACCAACAGATCCTTTTGGTTTCAGTTACAGTGAGTAAGGACTGAACTATTATATAGAACCTGGTTTCTCAACAGCCGGGCCATGACAGCCCTGCTGGTGGGCCGCAACCTGTTATGCCCCCACTGCGGACTCTGGCCACACTCATGCCCCCACTGTGCACAAAGGGCAGACTGAGACCAATCAGGGCTCCTGGCTAAAATTAGGGAAGGGCCCCCACTGTCTCACACTGACCAAATTCATGTAAATTAACATGTTAGCCTCCCTGCCCTGCCCCCACTAGGCCCCCCAACCTCCAGAGCCAGAATCCCAACGGATCAGGACCACCAACCTTCATGGCCCTCACAGCAACAGGTTCCTGGCAGGACCCCCAACACAGTAGGGTTCCCATAGTAACAAACCCCACATCCAGGCACAAGGCCCCCACTCTGGGGCCAGGGCCCCTACTAAACCCACACTTAATTGCTTAGTTACTAATAGGGCAGCTGAAAACCCCAGCTTAAGCAACACACCAGGAGCCATGGAGATCCCATTTGTAGGCCCCCCTACTTGCTGGTCCCTGGGTCCAGGTCCTATTTGCCAGGCTTATCAGTCTGCCCCTGCTGTGCACTATATAAAACTACCAGGCCCTGGACATGTCCGGCTAAAGTGTACTGGGCCTTGAGGTCACTTTGGTTGAGAACCACTGATCTAGAACACTGATACAGTGTATAACAAAGACTGTCAAAATATCTGTTTTGTTTCATTTATCAAGGAGAGACTTTTATAAGTATAACGGATAAGACTATCCCACTTGTTAATGTATGTTTTATATTGACATATTGTGTAATTAATACATTTGATACGGATGCATCCGATTGTATTGTATGTTTTATTGTGTTATTAAATCACTTTAATTACTTATTATGGGAAAAAAATAGCTTTTTTTTAGCACCATCCTCATTTGATACAAATGGTGAGTGGAGTTGGTGAGTGGAGTTTGGTATTAAAAACAAATGCAATATAAAAAGAAGGATGTTAAATTATTTTAAAAACAATTAGACTTGGCTGGTATATTATTCTATAACTACACAAGAGAAATATCATGTCTTCGCAAGATGTTTACTGCCCCTTTAAATGCCAGAAAGACTAAATTCACTTTAATGCAATGAGTTGTTTTGGTGCTGAGTAATTAATGCACAGATGCTGAGTGTGATTCAAGATAAATAAATAAATAAACAAATAAATACATAATAATGTTGCTGTTAATCAATCATTAATGTGAAAAGTGTGTGTGTGTGTGTTGGGGGGGTTTAAAAAATGCTAATTCAACTACACACTGAACCACCATTTCAGTTCATCATAATTAATATGCAAAAACATCCTATGGTAGTTTGGCTAATATTTGGCTTTTTTTTCATTAAAGGGATATTCCAGCAAAAATTGGAATCCACATTGATGCATTAAAATTTTGAATAGAAGGATTTTTCTGATATACATGTATTAGCATAAATGTGTCTAATAAAAGCTAAAGCTATTTCAAAAACAGAATTTATGCTTACCTGATAAATTACTTTCTCCAACGGTGTGTCCGGTCCACGGCGTCATCCATAACTTGTGGGAATATTCTCCTCCCCAACAGGAAATGGCAAAGAGCACAGAAAAAGCTGTTCATATAGTCCCTCCCAGGCTCCGCCCCCCCAGTCATTCGACCGACGGACAGGAGAAAAAAAGGAGAAACTATAGGGTGCCGTGGTGACTGTAGTTAAAGAAAGAAATTTATCAAACCTGATTAAAAAACCAGGGCGGGCCGTGGACCAGACACACCGTTGGAGAAAGTAATTTATCAGGTAAGCATAAATTCTGTTTTCTTCAACATTGGTGTGTCCAGTCCACGGCGTCATCCATAACTTGTGGGAACCAATACCAAAGCTTTAGGACACGGATGAAGGGAGGGAGCCAATCAGGTTACCTAAACAGAAGGCACCACGACTTGCAAAACCTTTCTCCCAAAAATAGCCTCCGAAGAAGCAAAAGTATCAAATTTGTAGAATTTGGCAAAAGTGTGCAGAGAAGACCAAGTCGCTGCCTTACATATCTGATCAACAGAAGCCTCGTTCTTGAAGGCCCATGAGGAAGCCACAGCCCTAGTAGAGTGAGCTGTGATTCGTTCAGGAGGCTGCCGTCCGGCAGTCTCATAAGCCAACCGGATGATGCTTTTCAGCCAAAAGGAAAGAGGGGTAGCAGTAGCTTTTTGACCTCTCCTCTTGCCAGAATAAACGACAAACAGTGAAGACGTTTGTCTGAAATCCTTTGTTGCTTCTAAATAGAACTTTAAAGCACGGACTACATCTAAATTGTGTAACAAACGTTCCTTCTTTGAAACTGGATTCGGGCACAAAGAAGGCACAACTATTTCCTGGTTAATATTTTTGTTGGAAGGAAACCAGGTTTAGTACGCAAAACAACCTTATCTGAATGGAACACCAGATAGGGTGGATTACACTGCAGAGCATATAATTCAGAAACTCTTCTAGCAGAAGAACTAGCAACCACAAACAGAATTTTCCAAGATAACAACTTGATATCTATGGAATGCAAGGGTTCAAACGGAACCCCTTGAAGAACTAAAAGAACTAAATTTAGACTCCAAGGAGGAGTCAAAGGTCTGTAAACAGGCTTGATCCTGACTAAAGCCTGTACAAAAGCTTGAACATCTGGCACAGCTGCCAGTCGTTTGTGTAACAAGACAGATAGAGCAGAAATCTGTCCTTTTAGAGAACTTGTTGACAATCCCTTATCCAAACCTTCTTGTAGAAAGGAAAGGATCCTGGGAATTTTAATCTTACTCCATGAGAATCCCTTGGATTCACACCAACAGATATATCTTTTCCATATTTTATGGTAAATCTTTCTAGTCACAGGTTTTCTGGCTTGTACCAGAGTATCTATCACGGGATCCGAAAACCCACGCTTAGATAAAATCAAGCGTTCAATTTCCAAGCAGTCAGCTGGAGAGAAACTAGGTTTGGATGTTCGAATGGACCTTGTACTAGAAGATCCTGTCTCAAAGGTAGCTTCCATGGTGGAGCCGATGACATATTCACCAGGTCTGCATACCAAGTCCTGCGTGGCCACGCAGGAGCTATCAAAATCACTGAGGCCTTCTCCTGTTTGATCCTGGCTACCAGCCTGGGAATGAGAGGGAACGGTGGAAACGCATAAGCTAGGTTGAAGGCCCAAGGCGCCACTAATGCATCCAGTAGAGTCGCCTTGGGATCCCTGGATCTGGACCCGTAGCAAGGAACCTTGAAGTTCTGACAAGACGCCATCAGATCCATGTCTGGAATGTCCCATAATTGGGTCAACTGGGCAAACACCTCCGGGTGAAGTTCCCACTCCCCTGGATGGAAAGTCTGACGACTCAGATAATCCGCCTCCCAGTTGTCTACTCCTGGGATGTGGATCGCAGATAGGTGGCAGAAGTGATCCTCCGCCCATTTGATGATTTTGGACACCTCTCTCATCGCCAGATAACTCCTTGTTCCCCCCTGATGGTTGATGTAAGCAACAGTCGTCATGTTGTCTGATTGGAATCTTATGAATCTGGCCTTTTCTAGTTGAGGCCAAGCCTGGAGAGCATTGAATATCGCTCTCAGTTCCAGAATGTTTATCAGGAGAAGAGACTCTTCCCGAGACCATAGGCCCTGACCTTTCAGGGAGTCCCAGACCGCGCCCCAGCCTAATAGACTGGCGTCGGTCGTGACGATCACCCACTCTGGTCTGCGGAAGCTCATTCCCTGGTACAGGTGATCCTGGGTCAGCCACCAACGGAGTGAGTCTCTGGTCTTCTGATCTACTTGAATCACTGGGGACAAGTCTGTATAGTCTCCATTCCACTGTTTGAGCATGCACAGTTGTAATGGTCTTAGATGAATTCGAGCAAAAGGAACTATGTCCATTGCTGCAACCATCAACCCTACTACTTCCATGCACTGAGCTATGGAAGGCCGTAGAATAGAGTGAAGAACTTGACAAGCGTTTAGAAGCTTTGACTTTCTGACATCTGTCAGGAAAATCTTCATTTCTAAAGAATCTATTATTGTCCCCAAGAAGGGGACTCTTGTCGACGGAGACAGGGAATTTTTTTCTATGTTCACCTTCCACCCGTGAGATCTGAGAAAGGCTAGACCAATGTCTGTGTGAGCCTTTGCTTTGGAAAGAGACAACGCTTGAATTAGGATGTCGTCCAAGTAAGGTGCCACTGCAATGCCCCTTGGTCTTAGAACCGCTAGAAGGGACCCAAGCACCTTTATGAAAATCCTTGGAGCAGTGGCTAGCCTGAATGGGAGAGCCACAAACTGGTAATGTTTGTCCAGAAAGGCGAACCTTAGGAACTGATGATGATCTTTGTGGATAGGAATATGTAGATGCGCATCCTTTAAAACCACGGTAGTCATAAATTGACCCTCCTGGATTGTAGGTAAAATTGTTCGAATAGTTTCCATTTTGAACGATGGCACTCAGAAATTTGTTTAGAATTTTTAAATACAGAATTGGTCTGAAAGTTCCCTCTTTTTTGGGAACTACAAACAGATTTGAGTAAAACCCCAGACCTTGTTCCACAGTTGGAACTGGGTGTATCACTCCCATTTTTAACAGGTTTTCTACACAATGTAAGAATGCCTGTCTCTTTATTTGGTTTGAAGATAAGCGAGACATGTGGAACCTTCCCCTTGGGGGTAGTTCCTTGAATTCTAGAAGATAACCCTGAGAGACTATTTCTAGTGCCCAGGGATCCTGAACATCTCTTGCCCAAGCCTGAGCAAAGAGAGAGAGTCTGCCCCCTACTAGATCCGGTCCCGGATCGGGGGCTACCCCTTCATGCTGTCTTGGTAGCAGCAGCACGTTTCTTGGCCTGCTTACCCTTGTTCCAGCCTTGCATCGGTTTCCAAGCTGGTTTAGTCTGGGAAGCGTTACCCTCTTGTCTAGAGGTTGCAGAGTTGGAGGCCGGTCCATTCCTGAAATTGCGAAAGGAACGAAAATTGGACTTATTCTTAGCCTTGAAAGGCCTATCTTGTGGGAGGGCATAGCCCTTACCCCCAGTGATGTCTGAAATAATCTCTTTCAATTCTGGCCCAAAGAGGGTCTTACCTTTGAAAGGGATATTAAGCAATTTTGTCTTGGAAGATACATCCGCCGACCAAGACTTTAGCCAGAGCGCTCTGCGCGCCACAATTGCAAACCCTGAATTTTTCGCCGCTAATCTCGCTAACTGCAAAGCGGCATCTAAAATAAAGGAATTAGCTAACTTAAGTGCGTGAATTCTGTCCATAACCTCCTCATACGGAGTCTCTCTACTGAGCGATTTTTCTAGTTCTTCGAACCAGAACCACGCTGCTGTAGTGACAGGAATAATACACAAAATAGGTTGAAGGAGGTAACCTTGCTGTACAAAAATCTTTTTAAGCAAACCCTCCAATTTTTTATCCATAGGATCTTTGAAAGCACAATTGTCCTCAATAGGAATGGTCGTGCGTTTGGCTAGTGTAGAAACCGCCCCCTCGAACTTAGGGACTGTTTGCCATAAGTCCTTTCTGGGGTCGACCATAGGAAATAATTTCTTAAATATAGGAGGAGGGACAAAAGGTATGCCAGGTTTCTCCCACTCCTTATTCACTATGTCCGCCACCCGCTTGGGTATTGGAAAAGCGTCGGGGTGCACCGGGACCTCTAGGAACTTGTCCATCTTGCACAATTTTTCTGGGATGACCAGGTTGTCACAATCATCCAGAGTAGATAGCACCTCCTTAAGCAGTGCGCGGAGATGCTCTAATTTAAATTTAAATTTAACAACATCAGGTTCTGCCTGCTGAGAAATTCTTCCTGAATCAGAAATTTCCCCATCTGACAAAACCTCCCTCATAGCCCCTTCAGATTGGTGTGAGGGTATGA
The DNA here is from genome assembly GCF_027579735.1 of Bombina bombina. NCBI lineage: Eukaryota > Metazoa > Chordata > Amphibia > Anura > Bombinatoridae > Bombina > Bombina bombina. The sequence goes on from NC_069504.1 coordinate 623,933,185, forward strand.
CAGAGCAATTATCATCAGCGCCCTCCTGCTCTACAGTGTTTAAAACAGAGCAATCGCGCTTTCTCTAAAATGCAGGCATTTTGGATAAAATATTTGCTATGGAGTTATCCATCACTGCCGTCAATTGTTGCATAGTAACAAGCATTGGCGCGCTAGAAGTACTAGGGGTCTCTTGCGTGGGCAAAACTGGTGTAGACACAGAGGGAGATGATGTAGAACTATGTCTACTCCCTTCATCTGATGAATCATCTTGGGCAACTTTACTATCTGTGGCAGTACTGTCCTTACTTTGTTTGGACGCTATGGCACAATTATCACACATATTTGAAGGGGGAGACACATTGGCTTCCATACATACAGAACATAGTCTATCTGAAGGCACAGACATGTTAAACAGGCTTAAACTTGTCAATAAAGTACAAAAACCGTTTTAAAACAAAACCGTTACTGTCTCTTTAAATTTTAAACAGGGCACACTTTATTACTGAATATGTGAAAAACTATGAAGGAATTATTCAATCTTAACCAAATTTTCACCACAGTGTCTTAAAGCATTCAAAGCATTGCACCCCAGATTTCAGGCTGTTAACCCTTAAAATGTGGAAACCGGAGCCGTTTACAGTTTAAAACCCCTTACAGTCCCAACCCCAGCCTTTGCTGCGACTTCACCAAACCCAGGGGAGTATACGATACCAAATGAAGCCTTCTAGGAACCTTTTCAACTAATTCCAGACCCACACACATGCAGCTGCATGTACTGCTCTCAAAAGTAACTGCGCAGTAATGGCGCGAAAATGAGGCTCTGCCTATTACAGAGAAAGGCCCTTCCTGACTGGGAAGGTGTCTAAACCAGTGCCTGACGTAAAAAAAAATGTTCCCCAAAGTTAAAAAGTGTGAATATCAACATCAAATTGTATAAAATGCCTAAATAAAACAATTGATCTAGCCCATAAAAGTGTCTACCAGTTTTATAGCCCAAATTAAGCCCTTTATTCTGTTTGAGACTAAGAAAATGGCTTACCGATCCCCATGAGGGGAAAAATGACAGCCTTCCAGCATTACACAGTCTTGTTAGAAATATGGCTAGTCATACCTTAAGCAGAAAAGTCTGCCAACTGCTCCCCCCAACTGAAGTTATCTCATCTCAACAGTCCTGTGTGGGAACAGCAATCGATTTTAGTTACTGCTGCTAAAATCATACTCCTCTCACAAACAGAGTACATACCAGCACTATTTTAAAATAACAAACTCTTGATAGTAGAATAAAAACTACAACTAAACACCACATACTCTTCACCATCTCCGTGGAGATGCTACTTGTTCAGAGCGGCAAAGAGAATGACTGGGGGGGCGGAGCCTGGGAGGGACTATATGGACAGTTTTTGCTGTGCTCTTTGCCATTTCCTGTTGGGGAGGAGAATATTACCACAAGTTATGGATGACGCCGTGGACCGGACACACCAATGTTGGAGAAAGTGTATTTAAATTTGCTCCGTGCACCAGCATTTTAAACAAAGCCTTAGGTGCTTGTATAATTTGGCAATGACTCGATATGTTAATTGCTAACATGATACAAGCCCCACTGGTGCCCTAAACATTTGCATATATATATATATATATATATATATATATATATATATATATATATATATATATATATATATATATATATATATATATATATATATATATATATTATATATATATATATATATATATATATATATATATATATACACACATACATTTTTGGTTGTTCCTGCTCTTTTAAAAGGCATTTATTACCCATCACCATAGAAATATATCATAAATCCTGTAATTTGAAAGAGAAAGGTCCCACCATTCACATAAGGAGTGACTGTCATAATATCATAATAATAATGATGATCATCTCTTAACAAATGATAGCCTCACTTTGATGTATTGTTGATAATATGGCTCACAGATAAGTGTTTCACTGAACTGGATTATACATATTTTCTGACATACAATATAGGATGATTTTCGGTGCAACAATTTTTTTTGTAGATATATATTTTGTACTACCCTGGGGGAGTTTTGACAGGGGAAGAATCACAAATACATTACCAAAATAGGTTGAAAATTAATATAAATGAGCCATCATTTACAAAAATAATAGACAGGCAGTTCCTGCTAGCCATATGCCTATATAGGACCTTAGGTCCGACCCCTCTTACTGAAGACCCTGTGAGACACATACCCAGGTAAGACACACATAGTAAATGGTCAGTTTTTTTTAACATATATTTACTGAACAGCCACTTCTAGTTAGTGGACACTTGCTGCCACCCTATGGAACCTCACGTTAAAAAAAGTTCAAATGTACTTGTAAATCAAGCGAAAAGAACTATGGCATAAGGGTGTCAATTGACTCAGCACTCAAGAGGTTAAACACTGCTTTTTTCATTTATTTCTAGTACATTGATATGTCCCTTTAACTTTAAAGGGACATTAAGCACTAAATAAACGCTAGATAGAATGATGCATTCAAAGAAAAGATTAGTCTGTGAAGAACATTCAGATATATTTTTTTAAAGTTCCTTTAGCTTTTGAAATATTGACAAAAGAAGTGTAAAGTTTTAGTGCCTATAAAACAATGAGAGCTGCCATGTTGCAACTTAGGTTACCTTCTCTGCTGTGGACAGTTATCAATAGGTCACTAAATTGTGCAGCCAATGGCTTTGTGGAATATAACAGTGTTCTGCACTACCATTTCTAACAGGAACTGAAAAGCTCACAATTAGAATTTAATTACCGGAAAAGGGGACAAAATAAATAATGAAAGTATATTGCAAAATGTTATTATATATATATATATATATATATATATATATATATATATATATATATATATATATTGCAAGTTTTTGTCGGTAAGGCTTGCGGTGTTAACAAGCATTTTTTTCTCACCGCTCACTAAAGACAATGCTGGTATTACAGGTTTTTCTAAACCCGGCGTTAGCCGCAAAAAAGTGAGCGTAGAGCAAAATTTAGCTCCACATCTCACCTCAATACCAGCGCTGCTTACGGTAGCGGTGAGCTGGCTGAATGTGCTTGTGCACGATTTCCCCATAGGAATCAATGGGGCAGATTTGGCTGCAAAAAAACCTAACACCTGCAAAAAAGCAAAATTCAGCTCCTAACGCAGCCCTATTGATTCCTATGGGGAAACACATTTTATGTCTGCACCTAACACCCTAACATGAACCCCGAATCTAAACACCCCTAATCTTACATTTATTAGCCCCTAATCTGCTGCCCCCAACATCGTCTCCACCTGCATAATATTATTAACCCCTAATCTGCCGCTCTGGACACCGCCGCCACCTACATTATACTTCTGAACCACTAATCTGTCGCCTCCAACATCGCCGCCACCTACATTATAGTTATTAACCCCTATTCTGCTGCCCCCAATGTCGTCGCAACCTACCTACAATTATTAACCCCTAATCTGCCGCCCCCAATGTCGCCGCAACTATAATAAAGTTAAAGGGACAGTCTGGGCCAAAATAAACTTTCATGATTCAGATAGAGCATGTAATTTTAAACAATTTCCCAATTTACTTTTATCACCAATTTTGCTTTGTTCTTTTGGTATTCTTAGTTGAATGCTTAACCTAGGAGGTGTATATGCTATTTTCTTAGACCTTGAAGGCCACCTCTTTTCAGAATGCATTTTAACAGTTTTTCACCACTAGAGGGTGTTAGTTCACGTATTTCATATAGATAACACTGTGCTTGTGCACGTGAAGTTATCTGGGAGCAGGCACTGATTGGCTAAACTGCATGTCTGTCAAAAGAACTGAAATAAAGGGGCAGTTTGCAGAGGCTTAGATACAAGATAATCACAGAGGTTAAAAGTATAGTATTATAACTGTGTTGGTTATGCAAAACTGGGGAATGGGTAATAAAGGGATTATCTATACAAATTCTGGTGTAGACTGCCCCTTTAATAACCACTAAATCTAGGTCTAACCCTAACACCCCTTAACTTAAATATAATTTAAATACATCTAAATACATTTTTTAGTATTAAATAAATTATTCCTATTTAAAACTAAATACTTACCTATAAAATAAACCCGAAGATAGCTACAATATAACTAATAGTTACATTGTAGCTAGCTTAGGGTTTATTTTTATTTTACAGGCAACTTTGTATTTATTTTAACTAGGTACAATAGTTATTAAATAGTTATTAACTATTTAATAGCTACCTAGTTAAAATAAATACAAATATACCTGTAAAATAAAACCTAACCTACATTACAATTACACCTAACAATACACTATAATTAAATAAATTACCTACATTAACTACAATTAAATTAAATAAACTAAATTAGGAAAAAAAAAAAAACACTAAATTACAGAAAATAATAAAATAATTACAATTTTTTAAAACTAATTACACCTAATCTAATCCTCCTAATAAAATAAAAAGCCCCCAAAATAATAAATATCCCTACCCTACACTAAATTACAACTAGCCCTTAAAAGGGCTTTTTGTGGGGCATTGCCCCAAAATAATCAGCTCTTTTACCTGTAAAAATACCCCCCCAACACTACAACCCACCACCCACACACCCAACCCTACTCTAAAACTCATCCAATCCCCCCTTAATAAAAACTAACACTACCCCCTTGAAGATCACCCTACCTTGAGACGTCTTCACCCAACCGGGCAGAAGTGGTCCTCCAGACGGTCCAAAGTCTTCATCCTATCCGGGCAGAAGAGGTCCTCCAGACAGCTAGGCGTCTTCATCCAGGCGGCATCTTCTATCTTCATCCATCCGGAGCGGAGCAGGTCCATCTTCAAGACATCCAACGCGGAGCATCCTCTTCGTTTGACGGCGACTGGAACAATGATGGGTCCTTTAAATGAAGTAATCCAAGATGGCGTCCATTCAATTACGATTGGCTGATAGAATTCTATCAGCCAATCGGAATGAAGATAGAAAAAATTATATTGGCTGATCCAATCAGCCAATAGGATTGAGCTTGCATTCTATTGGCTGTTTCAATCAGCCTATAGTATGCAAGCTCAATCCTATTGGCTGTTCTAATCAGCCAATAGGATTGAACTTCAATCCTATTGGCTGATTGGATCAGCCAATAGGATTTTTTTCTACCTTAATTCCGATTGGCTGATAGAATTCAGAAGCCAATCGGAATTGAATGGACGCCATCTTGGATGACGTCATTTAAAGGACCTGCCATTGTTCCAGTTGCCGTCAAACGAAGAGGATGCTCCACATCGGATGTCTTGAAGATGGACCCGCTCCGCTCCAGATGGATGAAGATAGAAGATGCCGCCTGGATGAAGACTTCTGCCCATCTGGAGGACCTCTTCTGCCCGGATAGGATGAAGACTGGAGGACCACTTCTGCCTGGTTGGGTGAAGATGTCTCAAGGTAGGGTGATCTTCAAGGGGGGTAGTGTTAGGTTTTATTAAGGGGGGATTGGGTGGGTTTTAGAGTAGGGTTGAGTGTGTGGGTGGTGGGTTGTAATGTTTGGGGGCTATTGTATTTTTTTACAGGTAAAAGAGCTGATTACTTTGGGGCAATGCCCCGCAAAAAGCCCTTTAAAGGGCTATTTGTAATTTAGTGTAAGGTAGGGATTTTTATTATTTTGGGGGGCTTTTTATTTTATTAGGGGGATTAGAGTAGGTGTAATTAGTTTAAAAAAAATTAATTATTTAACTATTTTCTGTAATTTAGTGGGGGGTTTTTTTTCCGTAATTTAGTTTATTTAATTTAATTGTAATTAATTGTAGTTAATTTAGGAAATTTATTTAATTATAGTGTAGTGTTAGGCGTAATTGTAACCTAGGTTAGGATTTATTTTACAGGTATATTTGTCTTTATTTTAACTAGGTAGTTATTAAATAGTTATTAACTATTTAATAACTAATGTACCTTTTTAAAATAAATACAAAGTTGCCTGTAAAATAAAAATAAACCCTAAGATAGCTACAATGTAACTATTAGTTATATTGTAGCTATCACAGGGTTTATTTTATAGGTAAGTATTTAGTTTTAAATAGGAATAATTTATTTAATACTAGTAATTTTATTTAGATGTATTTAAATTATATTTAAGTTAGGGGGTGTTAGGGTTAGGGTTAGACTTAGATTTATGGGTTAATAACTTTATTATAGTGGCGGCGACATTGGGGCGGCAGATTAGGGGTTAATAATTGTAGGTGTGTTTCAGCGATATTAAGGACGGCAGATTAGGGGTTAATAAAATGTAACTAGTGTTTGTGAGGCGGGAGTGCCCTTAATAGGGCATTTAGCTCTATTGCTGCCCAAAGCCCTAACCTAAAAAATAATCGCATCCAATACACCCTTAAAAAATCCTAACACTAACCCCCGAAGATTCACTTACTGGGAGAAGTCTTCATCCAAGTGGCAAGATGTCCTCAATGAAGCCGACAGAAGTGGTCCTCCAGACGGGCAGAAGTCTTCATCCAGACAGCATCTTCTATCTTCATCCTTCCGATGTGGAGTGGCTCCATCTTCAAGACATTCGGCGTGGAGCATCCTCTTCAAATGATGTCTTCTTCGAAATGAATATCTCTTTAAGTGATGTCATTCAAGATGGCGTCCCTTAGATTCCGATTGGCTGATAGAATTCTATCAGCCAATCGGAATTAAGGTAGAAAAAATCCTATTGGCTGATTTAATCAGCCAATAGGATTATACTTCAATCATATTGACTGATCCAATCAGCCAATAGGATTGGATTGAGCTTGCATTCTTTTTCTACCTTAATTCCGATTGGCTGATAGAATTCTTTCAGCCAATCGGAATCTAAGGGACGCCATCTTGGATGACGTCACTTAAAGAGATATTCATTCCGAAGAAGACGTCGTTTGAAGAGAATGCTCCACGCCGGATGTCTTGAAGATGGAGCCGCTCCGCGTTGGAAGGATGAAGATAGAAAATGCCATCTGGATGAAGACTTCTGCCCGTCTGGAGGACCACTTCTGCCGGCTTCGTTGAGGACATCTTGCCGCTTGGATGAAGACTTCTCCCGGTAAGTGATTCTTCGGGGGTTTGTGTTAGGATTTTTTAAGGGTGTATTGGGTGGGTTTATTTTTTAGGTTAGGGCTTTGGGCAGCAATAGAGTGAAATGCCCTTTTAAGGGCAATGCCCATCAAAATGCCCTTTTCAGGGCAATGGGGAGCTTAGTTTTTTTAGTTAGGCTTTTATTTGGGGGGTTAGTTGTGTGGTGGTGGGTTTTACTGTTGCGGGGGTGTTTGAATATGTTTTTACAGGTAAAAGAACTGATTTCTTTGGGGCAATGCCCCGCAAAAGGCCCTTTTAAGGGCTATTGGTAGTTTAGTTTAGGCTAGGGGTTTTTTTATTTGGGGGGGGGGGGGGGCTTTTTTATTTTTATAGGGCTATTAGATTAGGTGTAATTAGTTTAAAGATCTGTAATTTGTTTTTTATTTTCTGTAACTTAGTGGGGTTTTTTGTTGTAATTTAGCTAATTCAATTTAATTTATTTAATTGTATTTTATGTAGGGAATTTATTTAATTGTAGTGTAGTGTTAGGTGTTATTGCAACTTAGGTTAGGTTTTATTTAACAGGTAAATTTGTATTTATTTTAGCTAGGAAGTTATTAAATAGTTAACAACTATTTAGTAACTATTCTACCTAGTTAAAATAAATACAAAGTTGCCTGTAAAATAAAAATAAACCCTAAGCTAGCTACAATGTAACTATTAGTTATATTGTAGCTAGCTTAGGGTTTATTTTATAGGTAAGTATTTCGTTTTAAATATGAATAATTTAGGTAATGATAGGAATTTTATTTAGATTTATTTAAATTATATTTAAGTTAGGGGGTGTTAGGGTTAGACTTAGATTTAGGGGTTAATACATTTAACATAGTGGTGGCAACGTTGGGGGCGGCAGATTAGGGGTTAATAAGTGTAGGTAGGCTGCAGCAACATTGGGGGCGGGAGATTAGGGATTAATAAATATAATGTAGGCGTCGGCGATGTTGGGGGCAGCAGATTAGGGGTTAATAAGTATAATGTAGGTGGTGGCGATATCCGGAGCGGCAGATTAGGGGTTAATAAATATAATGTAGGTGTCGGCAATGTCAGGGGCGGCAGATAAGGGGTTAATAAGTGTAAGATTAGGGGTGTTTAGACTCGGGCTTCATGTTAGGGTGTTAGGTGTAAACATAAATATAGTTCCCCATAGGAATCAATGGGGCTGCATTACTGAGGTTTACGCTGCTTTTTTGCAGGTGTTAGACTTTTTCTCAGTCGGCTCTCCCCATTGATGTCTATGGGGAAATCGTGCACGAGCATGTACTACCAGCTCATCGCTGACTTAAGCAGCACTGGTATTGGAGTGCGGTATGGAGCTCAATTTTGCTCTACGCTCACTTCTTGCCTTTTAACGCCGGGTTTGTAAAAACCCGTAATTCCAGAACTGTAGTTGAGCGGTGAGAAAAAACTGCACGGTAGCACCGCACAGCTCATAATGCAAGACTCGTAATCTAGCCGTTAGTTTGTTATTTTTTTTGTAATGTTAGGTTTTTATTTTTTGTAATTTTAGGTTTTTTATTTTTGTAATGTTAGGTTTTATTAGTGTAAGCTTAGGTTTTATTTTTATTTCACAGCAAAGTTTGTATTTATTTTAACTAGGTAGTTAGTAAATAGTTATATTGTAGCTAGCTTAGGTTTTATTTGCATTTCACAGGTAAGTTAGTATTTATTTTTTAAATAGGTAGTTAGTTAATTGTAAAAATGTATTTTAATTATGTTAAAGTTAGGGGGTGTTAGGTTTAGGGGTTAATCTAGTTTAATTTATGTTGCTGTGATGTGGGGGCCGGCAGATTAGGGGTTAATATGTTTAGTTAGTGTTGGCAATGTGGGTATATGGCGGTTTAGGGGTTAATAAGTTTAGTTAGTGTCGCAATGTTTGGGAAATGCGGTTTAGGGGTTAATAGGTTTAGTTAGTGTCAGCGATGTTTGGGAACTGCGGTTAATAGGTTTAGTTTGTGTCGGCGATGTTTTGGGAACTGCGGTTTAGGAGTTAATAAGTTTAGTTTTTGTCGGCAATGTTTGGGAACTCTGATTTAGGGGTTACTAGGTTTAGTTAGTGTCGGCGATGTTGGGCAACTGCAGTTTAGGAGTTTAAAGCTTTATTTAGTGATTTAGTTACTGTTGGTTATATCGGGGAACTGTGGTTTAGATTTGAACTATGAAAAATTCTGAATATGAATAATGAATCCGAAAACTCAGAGGTTTTTTATTTTTGTAATGTTAGGTTTTATAAGTGTAAGCTAAGGTTTTATTTTTATTTCACAGATAAGTTTGTATTTATTTTAACTATGTAGTTAGTAAATAGTTATATTGTAGCTAGCTTAGGTTTTTTTTTATTTCACAGGTAAGTTTGTATTTACAGGTATTTTTAAATAGGAAGTTAGTTAATAATTGTAACTTTAATTTAGGTCTATTTTAATTATGTTAAAGTTAGGGGATGTTAGGTTTAGGGGTTACTCTAGTTTAATTTATGTTGCTGTGATGTGGGGGCCGGCAGATTAGGGGTTAATAGGTTTAGTTAGTGTTGGCGATGTAGGTGTATGGCGGTTTAGGGGTTAATAGGTTTAGTTAGTGTTGGCAATGTTTGGGAACTGCAGTTTAGGGGTTAATAGGTTTAGTTAGTGTTGGCGATGTTTGGGAACTGTGGTTTAGGGGTTAATAGGTTTAGTTAGTATCAGCGATGTTTGAGAACTGCGGTTTAGGCATTGATAGGTTTAGTTAGTGTCTGCAATATTTGGGAACTGTGGTTTAGGGGTTAATAGGTTTAGTTTGTGTTGGCGATGTTTGGGAACGGCGGTTAGGCGTTAATAGTTTTAGTTTGTGTCGGCGATGTTTGGGAACGGCGGTTTAGGAGTTAATAGGTTTAGTTTGTGTTGGCGATGTTTGGGAACTGCGGTTTAGGGGTTAATAGGTTAATAGGTTTAGTTAGTGTCGGCGATGTCAGGGAACTGCAGTTTAGGGGTTAATAGCTTTATTTAGTGATTTAGTTAGTGCTGGCGATGTCAGGAAACTGTGGTTTAGATTAGAACAATGAAAAATTCTACATATGAATAATGGATCCAAAAATTCTCATTCTGAAATTCGGAATGCATTTGAATCTCTGAATTGGCCAAAATTCGCCCAAAAATTAAATTTGTCCGAAACGAAAAGCACATGGCTAATTGTTAATACTTTTAAATGTATTTTCAATTATTGTTTTCCACTTTTTTGTCTTGTGTAACAGTTAACCAGAGCTCTGAAGACAAGCTAACCTGACAAGTGTAAATCATGATTGCTCTTAAGCGTTTGCATTTACTTTCAGCTTGTAATATGCACACAAACAGCCACGATAAAACTGATATCGCTTGTGCTAAATAGTTAGCACGCCACTCATAATCTAGCTCTTACTTTGACTGACTCTCCTGTACTCTAAAAATTCTAAAGAATCTGACCAGTTAGTGGCACTAGGGGGCCCATTTATCAAGCTCCTGAGGGTGCTTGAGGGCTTGTGTTTCTGGCGACCGCTGCTCCATAAATCTGAGCAGGCGGACAGACATCGCTGCAATTCAACCCGATCGAGTACGATCGGGTTGATTGACACCCCCCTGTTGGCGGCAGATGGGCCGCAAATTTGCCGGGGGCGGTGCTGAATACGGAGAGTGTATTGCTCTGTGTATTCAGCAAGGTCTGGTGGACCTGATCCGCACTGTCGGATCAGATCCGCCTGACCTTTGATAAATATCCCCCTAGGACTGGAGTTGAGAAAGGCTGATATAAAGTGCAACACAGTGAAAATGCCAGGGAAAGCTTATAGCATTGTAAAATAGTATCACAAAGACACGTGCCAGATTTAGGGCCACAATGAGATAGCACTAGCTAAAGATACCATAAAAAGTGTTAAATACCCAAGAAAGCCAAAATGATAAGCTGATGACGTTAGATGCAGAAATGTGGTAATGTGAATATTCCTTCAATCATTATATATTGTTTTTTTTTTCAATGTAAGTGACACAAGGTGTTGTGTGTATGTTTTCATATAATTAATAATTACCTGTGATTTGTGGGAATTTTATCTGATCCCAGATTTAAAGGATCCCAGATTTAAACAATTACATCTGCCACATTTGATGGGGAAAAATAATTAAAGAAGTGAGTGGGTGGTCAAATTTTCATCAGTACACTAGTTCAGAATTTGCTTTTAAATGCCCAGAATCATATGTAGATAGTTGTGGGTACGTTCAGGTGCATGTGTTAGTAGTTGCATATCAACAGGCATAAGTGTGTTGAGAATTAGTAGCCATATAATTAACATGGGACAAAATGGCTTTTATTCAATAACATTTGTAAGAGAAAATGTTCTGCATCTCTATATACTGCAATCCAACTTTCTCTATGAAATTTGAAGTGTTCTTCAATTGCAGTTATTATTTTTGACCACTAGAGAGTAGTATAGCATTATCTTTAAAATAACATGACTAAGTGAATTTAATTTAATGGTCTCTAAATCTAAACTCAGCTTCTTGAATTGATTAAAATAAAAGCTATTTTGTTGATTCATTCCCATTTAATAAGCTCTTCAACAGGTTGCATCTTCAAAAGCTTGTACTCAGTAATGCTTTCAATAAAACAAGTTCAAATGTCTAAAAACTGTCAGTGTTACAAAAAGGGCTGGCAGATTGTTTTAAGGAATCGTCAAATTACGTAGGAAATTGAAAAATTATGCAGTAGCTAATAAAAAAAACTAAACTTTATTTTACAGTTTAGTACAAAATAATTATTCATAGAAATAATTTCCATTCACATAGTCTAATACTTGCAAATCCATGAACTCTATTTCACATTTAAAGGGAAATTAAACGCATGGAGATATTAATATAAAATGTTTAATTGTATGTAGGAAAACAACTTTGCAATATACTTTCATTATTTATTTTGTTCCCTTTTCCCGTAATTTTATTCTAAAAATTGTGGGCTTCCCATATTCCTTTTAAAAGTGTAAGTTCAGACACAGACACCTGTAATCCACACAGTCATTGGTTGCACCCTCTAGTAAGCCATTAATAACTGTCCCTAATTGGCCTTAGCAGCAAAGGAAACCTAAGTTACAATATAGTGGCACAAACTGCTTTATGGACATTAGAATGTTACCCTTATTTTTTCAATATTTAAAAACTGTCATTTAAAAAAAAAAAATGTATATTTTATTTTCAGACTAATATTTGCTCTGAATATATCATTCTACAAATTATTTATTTAGTATTTAATGTCCCTTTAAGGCACAGTTGGAGTAAAGACATTAAACTGTCAGATACATCAAAACTATTAACTCAATAAGATTAGAAGAGAACAATATTAAATGCTTGAAATTAAGATTTTACATGTTGTAAAAAATAAGTGAGAAAAATGTTTAAAGAGCAGATAAATAAAGGGAGCCTGTGAGACTTTAAACAAAAGTCTGGACAATTAAGGGAGATCACTGTATATAAGTGAGGGTTGACAAAACTAGTAACAAAATATAATTTATGGGACTATGTTAAAAGAACTTCTACCTGCATTACTATCTAATTGTCACACTATAAAAATAGGGTATAACCTGAAAATACAACTGCACTATGCACCTAAAATGGCAATTGCTTTGTTGTATGCAATATAAATAAAACAATTTAATTTCAAATTATAGTTGAAGAAATAACTGTAATTAGAGTCTTGGAAGATTATGCAAAAGTTTTTGAAGGACCATAAGGATGCTAGCAGCTACAGTGTGGATAATCCTAAAGCCCTGCTTGTCCCACATTCCTTGCTGCGGCACTTGCCAAAGGATTGTATGTATGTGTGTATGTATGTGTGAGTTTGTTTGTTTGTGTATGTATGTATGTTTGAGTGTGTAAGTATCTGTAAGTGTGTGTATTTGTGAGTGTTTCTGTATGTATGTATATGAGTATGTAAGTGTGTATGTATATGTGTGTGAATGTATGTGTGTATGTATGAATGTATATATCTATATGTGTATGTATGTGTGAGTGTGTATGTAGGTGTGAGTGTGTGTATTTGTGAGTGTTTGTGTATGTATGTATGTGTGGGTGTATGTATGTATATGAGTATGTATATGTGTATGTAAATGTGTGTGAATGTATGTGTGTGAATGCATGTGTGTATGTATGAATGTATATATGCATGTATGTGTGAGTGTGTATGTATGTGTGAGTGTGTGTATTTGTGTGTTTGTGTATGTATGTATGCATGTATATGATTATGTATGTGTGTATGTATATGTGTGTGTATGTATGTGAATGAATGTGTGTATGTATGAATGTATATATGTATGTGTGTATGTATGTATGTATGTGTGTGTATGCATGCATGTGTTTGTATGTAAGTATGTATGTGTGCATGTATGAGTGTCTGTCTGTATGTGTGTATGTATGTGTGTGTGTATATATAGGTGTGTGTATGTATGTGTGTGCATATGTATGAGTGTATGTATGTGTGTATGAACATATGTATGTGTGTATGTTCATACACACATGTGTGTATGTATGTGTGTGTATGTATGTGTGTGCATATGTATGAGTGTATGTATGTGTGTATGAACATATGTATGTGTGTATGTTCATACACACATGTGTGTATGTATGTATGTGTGTGTATCTATGTGTATGTGTGTGTATGCATGTGTGTGTGTGTATCTGTTTGTATGTGTGTATGAACATATATATGTGTGTATCTGTGTTTATGTGTGTGTATGTTTACAGGTATGTGTTTATGTATGTGTCTATGTATGTGTGTGCGTGTGTATTTATGTGTGAGTGTGTCTATGTAAAGATTACCAACATATACTGAATACATTTTGTGATCAGCATATTTACATAATGTGCAGTTGTAATCATATGCTCAGAATAGCATTCCGACCATTGTACCCTGCTGTTACGCTTAAGCAAAAAGGTTTTAAATTTCCATGAGAAGACCATTTTACTTTGTTGCTTGCTTAATATTTATATTTATTTAATAAATATATATATATATATATATATATATATATATATATATATAAACAATTAATGAAATGATACTCTGTGCTTACATTGACACAGAGGTCACAGTCACCATTGCAAATTCATAATAGTTAAACCTAAACCCGCCCAAATATTAATCACTTTGGAACAAACTCTAAACACATCCTCCCTTTACTGCAATTGACCTCCTGAAATCCCTACTATTATTAACCCCACTGTGACTATACACAAAACAAATAACTATAACCAAATTGAGAATATACAGTACTCTACCTAACAGCCCCCTCAACACAATTAACCCTCACTTCAACCTTCCACTACAATTAACTTTACCTCTACTGGACGTCCACTGTAATTGTAATTGTAATCCCTACACACTGGTAATTATGTTATCCAAATGGTAAATCCATTACCCAAAACAACATACACCCAGAACAACCATCTATCACACAAAGAGCCCCACCAAGCTATCCTATTCAACCAATGAGACCCAACTCCCAGAAAACAGGAGACCTCACTAGTACCTAAGGAACCTTCCTTTGATACATTTTCTACCTTGTTTTAGCAAAGTTCATTGTACCCACAGCAGCAAAGGTCCCTCCAATTTTAAAGAACATTTTAAATTAATCTGGCTTTGTTACGTTCTCAACCAATCAATATTAAGATGTCAGAATTGCTAACATTTATTCATCTGACTGGTTAATTACAATGGTTGGGGTTAAAAAATATCCTTACCAGACTGCCACCACCCACAAGTAGTCTATATTATTTAGTGACGCATAAATAGTGCTATGAAATAACAGAACACACCAGTATTTTTTTTTCCAAGTGCATGGCTGAAGCTGAAGGGACAGTGTACATCATTTTGACAACCATGCACTCTACGTCTCCATGTCTCCAGCAGCTGCAGTGGTGTGCAAACATGGTATTCATTGGCTAAACTGACTCATTATAGTTTCTTGTTCCATGGGTCACAAAAGGGAAGGATATGGGGGGATTTGATAGTTATTTTTGGTAGAGACAAGCTTTTAAAAATGTGTGCAAATATAGCTATGAGAATGGACTAGCAGAAGAATAAATACATAAACTAGACAATGTCAAGGAGCCCCACTGCACTGGTTCAGATATTCCTAACTGGATTCTTCATTGTGCCTTTCTGCAACTTTTGACCACATTTTAAAACTTTGAATAATAATTTCCTTTCATGTTGGCTAGTTTATTTTTACTTTAATAAATGCACAGCTTGCCATTCTCATATCACAAGAGAACTAAAAAGTTATTTCAATTGCCATTTAAACATGAAAATAGTGCCTGACTCAGGTGTGGTAAAATCGCTGTCTCACATTGATTTATTCTGCTTCCGCAGTGAAAGCACCGAAGCAAAGGGACTGCTAAAGCAATCATGACAGATGTTACAAAGTGCCTGCAGCTGTTAATTAAAGGTGAACAATACTGGAATGATTCACTTTTATGTTCAGTTATTTTTTTCTGAAGGGACCACACTTATTCTATGTTTTATTTGTGCTCTTTGTTTTTGTTTTTTTTCCAAAGTGTGCAATTACCTCCCTCCCAGCTAGATTACGAGTTGTGCGTTACGGCTCTTAACGCTGAAAATATGGTATTTTCAGCATTAAAACAGCAACGCAGCCATTACGAGTGTTTTCGGTTTAGGTGTACTGCAAGCCTTTTAGCCTGTAACGCAATGTCAGTACCGCACTCGTAAAAATTAAATTTTTTAATGGGATTCCCATAGTGCTGGTATTACGAGTTTTGCGGTGAGGCTAAAATGTGAGTGTTACACTTTAAAACGTCAAGATCTGTACCACCATCTAATGTCAGTAGTTATGAGTTTTACTCTCCAAAGCTGTAACATAAAACTCATAACTAATGTGTTAAAAAGTACACTAACACCCATAAACCCTATTAACCCCAAAACCGAGGCCCTCCCGCATCATAAATACTATAATAAATGTATTAACCCCTAATTTGCCACTCTCGACATCGCAGCCACTAATACAATTTATTAACCCCTATTCCGCCACTCCCCGACATCGTCACCATTATACTAAAGATATTAACTCCTAAACCATTGCCTTCCCGCATCACAAACACTATTTAAATATTATTAACCCCTAATCTGCCGTCCACCCAAAACGCCCCCACTATACTAAAGTTATTAAGCCCTACACCGCCACCACTATAATAAACCTATTAACCCCTAAACTGAAAGCCCCCCACAACAAAATATACAAAAGTAAAGTATTAACCCCTAAACCGAAAGCCCCCCACATTGCAATAAACTAATTTAAACTAGTAATCCCTAAACCTAACCCCCTAATGTTATATTAAAATTACAATTTCCCTAGCTTAAATTAAATTTAAACTTACTTGTCAAATTAAAAAAAAACTAAGTTTAAACTAACAATTAAACTAATATAATTATTAAACTAAAATTAAACCAACTACCATTTAAATAAACTTAACTATGCATTAACAAATTCTAACACTACTCTAAAAATTACAAAGTATCTAATTACAAAAACAAAAAAAGACTAAATTACAAAAAATAACAAACACTAAATTACGGAAAATAACAAACAAAATGATCAAAAAAAAAAAAAATACACCTAATCTAATAGCCCTATCAAAATAAAAAAGCCCACCCAAAATAAAAAAAAACCCTAGCCTACAATAAACTACCAATGGCCCTTAAAAGGGCCTTTTGTGGGGCATTGCCCCAAATATATTAGCTCTTTTACCAGTAAATAAAATACAAAGACCCCCAAACGGTAAAACCCACCACCCAACCATCCCCCCAAAATAAAAAACCTAAATATTAAAAAACCTAAGCTACCCATTGCCCTGAAAAGGGCATTTGAATGGGCATTGCCCTAAAAGGGCATTTAGCTTTTTTGCTGCCCAAGCCCTAATCTAAAAAAAAAAAAACACCCAAAAAAACCTAACACTAACCCCCCGACGATCCACTTACAGTTTTTGAACGATCTTCATCCCGGCATAGAAGTCCTTATCCAGGCGGCTTCTTCAATCTTCATCCCAGCGGTGAAGTCCTCATCCAAGCGGCAAGAAGTCTCCATCCAGACGCCTCTTCAATCTTCATCCAGACGGCATCTTCTATCTTGATCCCGGCGGCATGGAGCGGGTCCATCCTTGAGCATCCTCTTCATACGGTCACCGCCATACACTGAATCTTCAATGCAAGGTACGCAATTCAAGATAGCGTCCATTGCATTCCTATTGGTTGAAAGATTTGAATCAGCCAATAGAATGAGAGCTGCTAAAATCCTATTAGCTGTTCAAATCAGCCAATAGAATTTAAGCAGCTCTAATTCTATTGGATTATGAATCAGCCAATAGAATGAGAGCTGCTTAAACCCTATTGACTGATTTTAACAGCCAATAGGATGTAAGCAGCTCTCATTCTATTGTCGCTTGGATGAGGACTTCGCTGCCGGGATGAAGATTGAAGAGGCCTCCTGGATAAAGACTTCTCGCTGCCTGGATGAGGACTTCTCTGCCAGGATGAAGATCGTTCAAGCGGGACTTCAAAAACTGTACGTGGATCGTCGGGGATTAGTGTTAGGCTTTTTTAACAGGTTTTTTGGGTGTTTTTTTTTTTTTAGATTAGGGTTTGGGCAGCAAAAGAGCTAAATGCCCTTTTAAGGGCAATGCCCATCCAAATGCTCTTTTCAGGGCAATGGGTAGCTTAGGTTTTTATTTTATTTTTATTTTGTGGGTTTGGGGGGGGTGGGGGTTTGTAATGTTAGTGGGTATTTGTATTTTTTTTTCACAGAAAGAGCTGATATCTTTAGGGCAATATCCTACAAAAGGCCCTTTTAAGGGCCATTGGTAGTTTATTCTAAATTATGTTTTTTTTTTTTTGTTTTTTTTTAATGGGTATTAGAATAAGAACAATTTTTATTATTATTTTGGTTTTTTTATTTTGTGTAATGTATTTTTTTAGGGGGTGGTTTTTTTTGTAGCAAAAGAGCTGTTTAACTTAGGGCAATGCCCTACAAAAGGTCCTTTTAAGGGCCCCCAAAAAGGTCCTTTTAAGGGCCCTTGGTAGTTTGGGGGGTGGGGGTTTGTATACTGTTAGGGGGTGTTTGTTGTTTTTTTGTAGCAAAAGAGCTGTTTAACTTAGGGCAATGCCCTACAAAAGGCCCTTTTAATGGACCCCCAAAAGGCCCTTTTAAGGGCCCTTTGTAGTTTGGGGGGTGGTGGTATGTATACTGTTAGGGGGTGTTTGTTGTTTTTTGTAGCAAAAGAGTTTTCTCCAACATAGGTGTGTCCGGTCCACGGCGTCATCCTTACTTGTGGGATATTCTCTTCCCCAACAGGAAATGGCAAAGAGCCCAGCAAAGCTGGTCACATGATCCCTCCTAGGCTCCGCCTACCCCAGTCATTCTCTTTGCCGTTGTACAGGCAACATCTCCACGGAGATGGCTTAGAGTTTTTTAGTGTTTAACTGTAGTTTTTATTATTCAATCAAGAGTTTGTTATTTTAAAATAGTGCTGGTATGTACTATTTACTCTGAAACAGAAAAGAGATGAAGATTTCTGTTTGTAAGAGGAAAATGATTTTAGCAACCGTTACTAAAATCCATGGCTGTTCCACACAGGACTGTTGAGAGGAATTAACTTCAGTTGGGGGAACAGTGAGCAGTCTTTTGCTGCTTGAGGTATGACACATTCTAACAAGACGATGTAATGCTGGAAGCTGTCATTTTCCCTATGGGATCCGGTAAGCCATGTTTATTCAGCAAGTAAATAAGGGCTTCACAAGGGCTTATTAAGACTGTAGACTTTTTCTGGGCTAAATCGATTCATATATTACACATATTTAGCCTTGAGGAATCATTTAATCTGGGTATTTTGATAAAATAATATCGGCAGGCACTGTTTTAGACACCTTATTCTTTAGGGGCTTTCCCTAATCATAGACAGAGCCTCATTTTCGCGCCGGTATTGTGCACTTGTTTTTGAGAGGCATGACATGCAGTCGCATGTGTGAGGAGCTCTGATACATAGAAAAGACTTTCTGAAGGCATCATTTGGTATCGTATTCCCCTTTGGGCTTGGTTGGGTCTCAGCAAAGCAGATACCAGGGACTGTAAAGGGGTTAAAGTTAAAAACGGCTCCGGTTCCGTTATTTAAGGGTTAAAGCTTCCAAATTTGGTGTGCAATACTTTTAAGGCTTTAAGACACTGTGGTGAAATTTTGGTGAATTTTGAACAATTCCTTCATACTTTTTCGCAATTGCAGTAATAAAGTGTGTTCAGTTTAAAATTTAAAGTGACAGTAACGGTTTTATTTTAAAACGTTTTTTGTACTTTGTTATCAAGTTTATGCCTGTTTAACATGTCTGAACTACCAGATAGACTGTGTTCTGAATGTGGGGAAGCCAGGGTTCCTTCTCATTTAAATAAATGTGATTTATGTGACACTGAAAATGATGCCCAAGATGATTCCTCAAGTGAGGGGAGTAAGCATGGTACTGCATCATTCCCTCCTTCGTCTACACGAGTCTTGCCCACTCAGGAGGCCCCTAGTACATCTAGCGCGCCAATACTCCTTACTATGCAACAATTAACGGCTGTAATGGATAATTCTATCAAAAACATTTTAGCCAAAATGCCCACTTATCAGCGTAAGCGCGACTGCTCTGTTTTAGATACTGAAGAGCATGAGGACGCTGATGATAATGGTTCTGAAATGCCCCTACACCAGTCTGAGGGGGCCAGGGAGGTTTTGTCTGAGGGAGAAATTTCAGATTCAGGGAAAATTTCTCAACATGCTGTACCCGATGTGATTACATTTAAATTTAAGTTGGAACATCTCCGCGCTCTGCTTAAGGAGGTATTATCCACTCTGGATGATTGTGAGAATTTGATCATCCCAGAGAAACTATGTAAAATGGACAAGTTCCTAGAGGTCCCGGGGCTCCCAGAAGCTTTTCCTATACCCAAGCGGGTGGCGGACATTGTAAATAAAGAATGGGAAAGGCCCGGTGTACCTTTCGTCCCTCCCCCCATATTTAAAAAATTGTTTCCTATGGTCGACCCCAGAAAGGACTTATGGCAGACAGTCCCCAAGGTCGAGGGAGCGGTTTCTACTTTAAACAAACGCACCACTATACCCATAGAAGATAGTTGTGCTTTCAAAGATCCTATGGATAAAAAATTAGAAGGTTTGCTTAAAAAGATGTTTGTTCAGCAAGGTTACCTTCTACAACCAATTTCATGCATTGTCCCTGTCACTACAGCCGCGTGTTTCTGGTTCGATGAACTAGTTAAGGCGATCGATAGTGATTCTCCTCCTTATGAGGAGATTATGGACAGAATCCGTGCTCTCAAATTGGCTAATTCTTTCACCCTAGACGCCACTTTGCAATTGGCTAGGTTAGCGGCGAAAAATTCTGGGTTTGCTATTGTGGCGCGCAGAGCGCTTTGGTTGAAATCTTGGTCAGCGGATGTGTCTTCCAAGAACAAACTACTTAACATTCCTTTCAAGGGGAAAACGCTGTTTGGCCCTGACTTGAAAGAGATTATCTCTGATATCACTGGGGGTAAGGGCCACGCCCTTCCTCAGGATAGGTCTTTCAAGGCCAAAAATAAACCTAATTTTCGTCCCTTTCGTAGAAACGGACCAGCCCCAAGTGCTACGTCCTCTAAACAAGAGGGTAATACTTCTCAAGCCAAGCCAGCCTGGAGACCAATGCAAGGCTGGAACAAGGGAAAGCAGGCCAAGAAACCTGCCACTGCTACCAAGACAGCATGAAATGTTGGCCCCCGATCCGGGACCGGATCTGGTGGGGGGCAGACTCTCTCTCTTCGCTCAGGCTTGGGCAAGAGATGTTCTGGATCCTTGGGCACTAGAAATAGTCTCCCAAGGTTATCTTCTGGAATTCAAGGGGCTTCCCCCAAGGGGGAGGTTCCACAGGTCTCAATTGTCTTCAGACCACATAAAAAGACAGGCATTCTTACATTGTGTAGAAGACCTGCTAAAAATGGGAGTGATTCATCCTGTTCCATTAGGAGAACAAGGGATGGGGTTCTACTCCAATCTGTTCATAGTTCCCAAAAAAGAGGGAACGTTCAGACCAATCTTAGATCTCAAGATCTTAAACAAGTTTCTCAAGGTTCCATCGTTCAAGATGGAAACCATTCGAACAATTCTTCCTTCCATCCAGGAAGGTCAATTCATGACCACGGTGGATTTAAAGGATGCGTATCTACATATTCCTATCCACAAGGAACATCATCGGTTCCTAAGGTTCGCATTCCTGGACAAGCATTACCAGTTCGTGGCGCTTCCTTTCGGATTAGCCACTGCTCCAAGGATTTTCACAAAGGTACTAGGGTCCCTTCTAGCGGTGCTAAGACCAAGGGGCATTGCAGTAGTACCTTACTTGGACGACATTCTGATTCAAGCGTCGTCCCTTCCTCAAGCAAAGGCTCACACGGACATAGTCCTGGCCTTTCTCAGATCTCACGGATGGAAAGTGAACGTGGAAAAGAGTTCTCTATCTCCATCGACAAGGGTTCCCTTCTTGGGAACAATAATAGACTCCTTAGAAATGAGGATTTTTCTGACAGAGGCCAGAAAAACAAAACTTCTAAACTCTTGTCGGACACTTCATTCCGTTCCTCTTCCTTCCATAGCGCAGTGCATGGAAGTAATAGGTTTGATGGTAGCGGCAATGGACATAGTTCCTTTTGTGCGCATTCATCTAAGACCATTACAACTGTGCATGCTCAGTCAGTGGAATGGGGACTATACAGACTTGTCTCCGAAGATACAAGTAAATCAGAGGACCAGAGACTCACTCCGTTGGTGGCTGTCCCTGGACAACCTACACAAGGGATGACCTTCCGCAGACCAGAGTGGGTCATTGTCACGACCGACGCCAGTCTGATGGGCTGGGGCGCGGTCTGGGGATCCCTGAAAGCTCAGGGTCTTTGGTCTCGGGAAGAATCTCTTCTACCGATAAATATTCTGGAACTGAGAGCGATATTCAATGCTCTCAAGGCTTGGCCTCAGCTAGCGAAGGCCAAGTTCATACGGTTTCAATCAGACAACATGACGACTGTTGCGTACATCAACCATCAGGGGGGAACAAGGAGTTCCCTGGCGATGGAAGAAGTGACCAAAATCATTCAATGGGCGGAGACTCGCTCCTGCCACCTGTCTGCAATCCACATCCCAGGAGTGGAAAATTGGGAAGCGGATTTTCTGAGTCGTCAGACATTGCATCCGGGGGAGTGGGAACTCCATCCGGAAATCTTTGCCCAAATCACTCAACTGTGGGGCATTCCAGACATGGATCTGATGGCCTCTCGTCAGAACTTCAAGGTTCCTTGCTACGGGTCCAGATCCAGGGATCCCAAGGCGACTCTAGTAGATGCACTAGTAGCACCTTGGACCTTCAAACTAGCTTATGTATTCCCGCCGTTTCCTCTCATCCCCAGGCTGGTAGCCAGGATCCATCAGGAGAGGGCGTCGGTGATCTTGATAGCTCCTGCGTGGCCACGCAGGACTTGGTATGCAGATCTGGTGAATATGTCATCGGCTCCACCATGGAAGCTACCTTTGAGACGAGACCTTCTTGTTCAAGGTCCGTTCGAACATCCGAATCTGGTCTCACTCCAGCTGACTGCTTGGAGATTGAACGCTTGATTTTATCAAAACGAGGGTTCTCAGATTCTGTTATTGATACTCTTGTTCAGGCCAGAAAGCCTGTAACTAGAAAAATTTACCACAAAATATGGAAAAAGTATATCTGTTGGTGTGAATCTAAAGGATTCCCCTGGGACAAGGTAAAGATTCCTAAGATTCTATCTTTTCTCCAAGAAGGATTGGAGAAAGGGTTATCTGCAAGTTCCTTGAAGGGACAGATTTCTGCCTTGTCTGTGTTACTTCACAAAAAGCTGGCAGCTGTGCCAGATGTTCAAGCCTTTGTTCAGGCTCTGGTTAGAATCAAGCCTGTTTACAAACCTTTGACTCCTCCTTGGAGTCTCAACTTAGTTCTTTCAGTTCTTCAGGGGGTTCCGTTTGAACCCTTACATTCCGTTGATATTAAGTTATTATCTTGGAAAGTTTTGTTTTTGGTTGCAATTTCTTCTGCTAGAAGAGTTTCAGAATTATCTGCTCTGCAGTGTTCTCCTCCTTATCTGGTGTTCCATGCAGATAAGGTGGTTTTACGTACTAAACCTGGTTTTCTTCCAAAAGTTGTTTCTAAAAAAAACATTAACCAGGAGATAGTCGTGCCTTCTTTGTGTCCGAAACCTGTTTCGAAGAAGGAACGTTTGTTGCACAATTTGGATGTTGTTCGCGCTCTAAAATTCTATTTAGATGCTACAAAGGATTTTAGACAAACATCTTCCTTGTTTGTTGTTTATTCTGGTAAAAGGAGAGGTCAAAAAGCAACTTCTACCTCTCTCTCTTTTTGGATTAAAAGCATCATCAGATTGGCTTACGAGACTGCCGGACGGCAGCCTCCTGAAAGAATCACAGCTCATTCCACTGGGGCTGTGGCTTCCACATGGGCCTTCAAGAACGAGGCTTCTGTTGATCAGATATGTAGGGCAGCGACTTGGTCTTCACTGCACACTTTTACCAAATTTTACAAGTTTGATACTTTTGCTTCTTCTGAGGCTGTTTTTGGGAGAAAGGTTTTGCAAGCCGTGGTGCCTTCCATTTAGGTGACCTGATTTGCTCCCTCCCTTCATCCGTGTCCTAAAGCTTTGGTATTGGTTCCCACAAGTAAGGATGACGCCGTGGACCGGACACACCTATGTTGGAGAAAACAGAATTTATGTTTACCTGATAAATTACTTTCTCCAACGGTGTGTCCGGTCCACGGCCCGCCCTGGTTTTTTAATCAGGTCTGATAATTTATTTTCTTTAACTACAGTCACCACGGTATCATATGGTTTCTCCTATGCAAATATTCCTCCTTAACGTCGGTCGAATGACTGGGGTAGGCGGAGCCTAGGAGGGATCATGTGACCAGCTTTGCTGGGCTCTTTGCCATTTCCTGTTGGGGAAGAGAATATCCCACAAGTAAGGATGACGCCGTGGACCGGACACACCGTTGGAGAAAGTAATTTATCAGGTAAACATAAATTCTGTTGTTTAACTTAGGGAAATGCCCTACAAAAGGCCCTTTTAAGGGCCCCCAAAAGGCCCTTTTAAGGGCCCTTGGTAGTTTGGGGGTTGGGAGTTTGTAATCTGTTAGGGGGTGTTTGTATTTTTTGTAGCAAAAGAGTTGTTTAACTTAGGGCAATGCCCTACAAAAGGCCCTCTTAAGGGACCTTGGTATTTTATTCTAGATTAGGCTTTTTATTTTGTGTTTTTTAGAATAGGAATAATTTTTATTTTTTTTGGATAATTTTGTAATGGTAGGTTTCTTATTTTTTGTAATGGTAGTTTTTTTATTTTTTTGTAATTTTAGTGTTTTTTATTTTTTGTAATTTTAGTTTTTAGTGTAAGGGAGCTTAGGTTTTATTTCACAGGTAAGTTTGTATTTATTTTAACTAGGTAGTTAGTAAATAGTTAATAACTATTTACTAACTAGTCTACCTAGTTAAAATAAATACAAACTTACCTGTGAAATAAATATAACTAATATATATATAACTATTAGTATGTATTTAGTTTTAAATAGGAATTATTTAGTTAATAATTGTAAATTTAATTTAGATCTATTTTAATTATGTTAAAGTTAGGGGGTGTTAGGGTTATGTTAGGGTTAGGTTTAGGAGTAGGTGTAGGGGTTAATAGTTTAATTTATGTTGTTGCAATGTGGGAAGCTGGCAGGTTAGGGATTAATAGGTTTATTTAGGGGTAGTAATGTGGGAGGCCAGAGGTTTAGGGGTTAATAACTTTATTTAGTTGTGGCGATGTTGGGGTGCGGCGGAATAGGGGTTAATAACTTTAGTATAGTGGCGGTGATATCGTGAGCAGCAGATTAGGGGTTAATAACTTTATTTAGGTGGCGTCAATATTGGGTGCGGCAGATTAGGAGTTAATAACTGTAGGCAGGCATCGTAATGTTGGGGGCAGCAGATGAGGGGTGTTTAGACGTGGGGTTTATGTTAGGGTGTTAGGTTTAAACGTTAGTTTCTTTTTCCCCATAAACATCAATGGGGCTGCGTTACGGAGCTTTTCTTTCCGCGATCGCAGGTGTGACTTTTTTTTGACCCGCTCTCCCCATTGATGTCTATGGGGGAAAAAACCCATATTGCCCGCACAAGCCGGGTTTTTTAAAACTTGTAATGTCAGCACTATAGGGGATTAAATAATGCCACTTTTGTTGCGATGGTTAATTTCCCTATAGCGCTCAAAACTCTTAATCCAGGCGTACTGTATTTAAAACGTTAAACTGACAGTCTACTTGATTTGTTGTTTAAAAAGAGATATAACATCTTAATTCCAGAGATTTGCATAACCAACATTGTTATATTAATATACTTTATAATCTCTAAGTTTGCCTGTTTCTAAACCCCTGCAGACAACTTTTATTAGCTTTCTATATCTTGCACAACAGCCAGACAGAGCTAGTTCATGCGTGCCATATAGATAACATTGTGCTCACCCCCATGGAGAATCATTATGGTTATACAAGAACCAGCACTGATTTGCTAAAATGCAAGACTGAAAAAAATGTCACTGAGACAAGGGGCAGTCTGCAATGGCTTAGATACAGGTAATCATAGAGGTAAAACATATGTTAATATAACAATATTTGTTATGCAAAACTGGGAAATGGTTAATAAAGTAATTGCCATTATTTTTTTAAACAATACAACATTTCAAGTACACTGTTCCTTTACACTGTCAGAAAAAAATGCACTGTTCCTTTAGGGATAGTTTAAGCATCTGCAATGCTACATCACAGTATTTCTCTTTAGCAACTACCCAGTGGCGTCACTAGGGGGGTGCGGGGGGTGCGGGCCGCACCTGGGTGACACCCTCCAGGGGGTGACACCACCAAAAATTCAAAGAAATACAATGTAGAGATGCATATATTTTTTTATTAGAGGGGCCAGCATTTGTGAACATTAGTGGGACTGGGGAAGTTGTAGACACATATTTTTGAGCCAGCGCTGGAATTTCCACAAATAGTTTTCCCGGCTGCTTTTGCTTGTTTGTACTTTGCTCCTCCACTGCCCAATTTCACTATGAATGTTGTGGGCGTGCCGTGGGGCTTGCAAAGTTGTGCTGCTAGCCTAAACCTGCCTGCCTATCTGTGCTCACTGCTCAGTGGCATGTGGAGCAGTGGAGTTACTCACTGCTGTGCTGTCTCTCTAATCGGGAACTGGGAAATCATGAGGGGGATGACTGTCTGACACTGTCTCTAAAGTTACGGTACACTAAGTTCAGACTGAAGAGGTAGGAGGGGATGGCAGGTGGGGGTCTGGGGGCGAGCAGAGAGCAGAGGTGCTTGGCCATAAGAAGTGGTAGGCATGCAGCCCGGGGCTGTGCACTGACAGACTTGGAACAGAGTCAGAGAGCAGAATTTTCATAGTTTGCGCGCCTAAACCTTTTCTTTAGTGATTTATTTTCAGAGTGCTCTGTTTATCTTTAATTTGATGCTCTGCTGAGCCAGGGAGCATCTCTAGGCATGAGCTTTATAATTAATGCAGTTTACATATTCTGTATGTGTGTGTGTCTGAGTGTTTTTGTGTGTGTTTGAGTGTTTTTGTGTGTCTGAGTGTGTTTCCGAGTGTTTGTGTGTGCATCCGAGTGTGTTTTTAAGTGTGTCTGAGTGTTTGTATGTGTGTGTGCCTGAGTGTTTTTGTGCGTGTGTCTGAGTGTGTTTCTGAGTGTTTGTGTGCATCCGAGTGTGTTTTTAAGTGTGTCTGAGTGTTTGTATGTGTGTGTGCCTGGGTTTTTGTGTTTGTGTGTTTGCTTTCTGGGGGGAGGGGGGGGTAACACCATAACGTACCGCACCGGGTGACACCAACCCTAGTGACACCACTGCAACTACCAAATCTAAGGTTGTTTCAGTACATATGCAAAGTATTGTAACATAATGTATCTATAGATGAGCCTATGAAATTGGCTATGGAAAGTAATGTAAGTGACTAGATACAGATTAGCTTTTATTAACAAATGAACATAAGACAAAATGCATCGTATGTTCCAATAAACATAATTTTTCATTTAAAACAGACAATTAATATTGCAGCACAAACTTGGTACTAATGTATATTTTTATAGTGTTACTTGCACTGAACATTTCTCACCACTCATATTGTATGGGTAATCAAAAGGAAGATTAAAGTCAAGTTTGAAATGCTCAGTATTACACCAGTGCTGTGCACACAGAGAATACGGGCAGGTGATCTAAAGTAATCAGGGGCCCGATCCGATATGCAGCGTTGTCCACAAAAGCCAGCGACATCAAATATTGCGCTGGTTTGGTATCCTATATACAGCGTAACCTAGAAGTTACGCTCGTATATTTCTGCCTTCGGCCGTAGTTTTTTGGGCCATAGACAGGTATACCAAACCAGTGCAGTTTGGTATCCAATATACAGCGTAAGGACTTACGTGGCGAAAATGGAGAAATCTTACTCCATTTTCACCTTGCCACAAAATGCAGGCGTAGTAAGCCTTACGCTGAGTATTGGAGCCCCGTAACTCCCTAAACTACCTGCAAAATAAAACCTAACACCTAACGCATGCGCAATGTCTATCTACCTGTCAACCGCGATCCCCCGCCGCAATCCCTAATAAAGTGTTTAACCCCTAAACTGCCGCTCCGGGACCCCGCCGCCACCTACATTATATGTATTACCCCCTAATCTGACCCCCCTACACCGCCGCCACCTACATTAAAATTATTAACCCCTAATGTAATCCCCCTACACCTCCACCATCTATATTAAAATTATTACCCTTTAATGTGAGCCCCCTACCCCACCACCACCTATTTTAACTATATTACCCCTAATGTAATCCCCCTACACTGCTGCAACCTATATTAAATGTATTAAAACCCTAATCTAATCCCCCTACACCGCCGCCACCTATAATAAATGTCTTACCCCCTAAAATACTAAAATGTCCCTACCCTAAACTAAATTACAAATAGCCTTGAAAAGGGCTTTTTGCGTGGCATTGCCCCAAAGTAACCAGCTCTATTACCAGCCCTCAAAAGGGCCTTTTGCGGGGCATTGCCCAAAAGTAACCAGCTCTATTACCAGCCCTTAAAAGGGCCTTTTGCGGGGCATTGCCCCAAAGTAACCAGCTCTATTACCAGCCCTTAAAAGGGCCTTTTGCGGGGCATTGTCACAAAGTAATCAGCTCATTTACCTGTAATCTGACCCCCCTACACCGCCGCCACCTATATTAAATATATTAACCCCTAATCTAATCCCCCTACACCGCCGCCACCTATAATAAATATATTAACCCCTAATCTAATCCCCCTACACCGCCGCCACCTATATTAACTATATTAACCCTAATTATATTAGGGTTAATATAGTTAATATAGTTATTATATTATATATATTAACTATATTACTTACAGATTCAACATTATTTATCAGATCTTCAAAAAGAATTTAAACCAAATTGGTCCACGGGCCCATTAGCGATAGGGATAAAAATATATCAAGCAGGAAGATTCTCCATCTCAACTTTTTATAAAATCTTGAATTCTAACAATAAATTAAGACAAATTACATACATACAGTTAACATGGTCAAAATATTTTCCAGATTTAGGTGTAACGGATATACAGGGAAGTCTTCAAATAATCAATGACTCTTGGGTCCCTACAGCTTGGCGCGAGTCACATCTAAAAATCCTATACAATGTATACATCACTCCTGGTAAAATGTCTGTTTGGTCCAAGAACGTTCATTTATGTACAAGATGCAGTAAAGAGAGTGCAGATATACTGCACTGTCTGTGGCTATGTCCCAAGATATTTTAATTTTGGGGCAAAATATCTTATTGGATCAAACAGACAGTTAATTCTACATTGATTATAGCCTCTCGAGACATTGTCTTTCTAGTTAGATATTCAACGAGATGCAAGGAATATAAACTGTTAAACACCTTACTGATATTAGCTCGCAATCTCATTTTTAAGAATTGGAAAGCGGCACACGCGCCCAAATTCACAGAATTTAAGAAAGCAGTTATTATGCAAATAATATTGGAACAATACAATATACAAAATGCAAATAGTGATCAGGTACAGGCATTTTTCCTTAAATGGGAGGGAGTAATCAAATCTCTTCCGAATAAAATTCAAATTCAAGTAGTCAAGCCAATGAGTGATTCTATTTTTGTCCTCCAAAATATTCTCGCAGGCCACTTTCCCGGGTGGTGGTTGGGTGGCACTGATGATGCAGTGGAGATGGCGGAGGGAGGAGGGGAAGAGTAGAGAAAAAGTTCTCTTTTTTTTTTTTTTTTTTTTGTATGGATGGTGTGTCTATGGAATAATGAATGGAATGTACATGATAAGCATGGTATATCTTACGGTTCAGAATGCACGCTAACACGGATGGCAGGCCAGGTCACTGGGAGAGCCCCCAAGTTGCTATATAGGGGGAAAAGTGTTTATTATTATTTTGACTAGGTATTGTATTTTTACATTGTGCTTATCATGTTTTATCCTATTATAGTTTGAACGAAACGTAAATCAAATTAAGATATGGATTGTTTTTTTATATATAAGATTCCTATAAGGACCTGGCTTGGTTTCATTGTGTAAATTCAAATGTCACAGTCATTTATGTTATTTTTTGTCGAACAACCAGAAGGTATGATTAATTTATTACAAATGCTGTAAGAATTTCTGTTTAACTGGTCTGTGTACGTGAAATTAATAAAAATAATATATAAAATATATATATATATATATTAACTATATTAACCCTATCTAACCCTAACACCCCTAACTTAATTATTATTGCAATAAATCTAATTAATATTAATCTTATTAACTAAAATATTCCTATTTAAAACCAAATACTTACCTATAAAATAAACCTTAAGATAGCTACAATATAATTAATAATTACATTGTAGCTGTTTTAGTGTTTATATTTATTTTACAGGTAACTTGGTATTTATTTTAACTAGGTACAATAGCTATTAAATAGTTAATAACTATTTAATAGCTACCTAGTTAAAATAATTACCAATTTACCTGTAAAATAAATATAAACACTAAAACAGCTACAATGTAATTATTTGATCTGTTCACCATCAACATTGCGTGCAGCAGCAACCACAGCCTCCCAGACACTGTTCAGAGACTGTTTTCCCTCCTTGTAAATCTCACATTTGATGATGGACCACAGGTTCTCAATGGGGTTCAGATCAGGTTAACAAGGAGGCCATGTCATTAGATTTTCTTCTTTTATACCCTTTCTTGCCAGCCACGCTGTGGAGTACTTGGACGCGTGTGATGGAGCATTGTCCTGCATGAAAATCACGTTTTTCTTGAAGGATGCAGACTTCTTCCTGTACCACTGCTTGAAGAAGGTGTCTTCCAGAAACTGGCAGTAGGACTGGGAGTTGAGCTTGACTCCATCCAAACCAGTACTACAAGCTCATCTTTGATGATACCAGCCCAAACCAGTACTACACCTCCACCTTGCTGGCGTCTGAGTCGGACTGGAGCTCTCTGCCCTTTACCAATCCAGCCACGGGCCCATCCATCTGGCCCATCAAGACTCACTCTCATTTCATCAGTCCATAAAACCTTAGAAAAATCAGTCTTGAGATATTTCTTGGCCCAGTCTTGACGTTTCAGCTTGTGTGTCTTGTTCAGTGGTGGTCGTCTTTCAGCCTTTCTTACCTTGGCCATGTCTCTGAGTATTGCACACCTTGTGCTTTTGGGCACTCCAGTGATGTTGCAGCTCTGAAATATGGCCAAACTGGTGGCAAGTGGCATCTTGGCAGCTGCACGCTTGACTTTTCTCAGTTCATGGGCAGTTATTTTGCGCCTTGGTTTTTCCACACGCTTCTTGCGACCCTGTTGACTATTTTGAATGAAACGCTTGATTGTTCGATGATCACGCTTCGGAAGCTTTGCAATTTTAAGAGTGCTGCATCCCTCTGCAAGATATCTCACTATTTTTTACTTTTCTGAGCCTGTCAAGTCCTTCTTTTGACCCATTTTGCCAAAGGAAAGGAAGTTGCCTAATAATTATGCACACCTGATATAGGGTGTTGATGTATTTAGACCACACCCCTTCTCATTACAGAGATGCACATCACCTAATATGCTTAATTGGTAGTAGGCTTTCGAGCCTATACAGCTTGGAGTAAGACAACATGCATAAAGAGGATGATGTGGTCAAAATACTCATTTGCCTAATAATTCTGCACTCCCTGTATTACCCATTCCCCTGCTTTGCATAACCAACACTGTTATATTAATATACTTTCTTAAATCTGTGATTACCTTGTATCTAAGCCTCTGCAGACTGCCCCCTTATTTTAGTTCTTTTGACAGACATGCATTTTAGCCAATCTGTGCTGACTCATAAATCTATCTATATGGCACACATGAACTAGCACTGTCTAGCTTTCAAAAGCTGTAAAAATGCACTGAGAATAAAAGGCAGCCTTCAAGGGCTTAGAAATCTAGGCCTATCTAAGTTTAGCTTTCAACAAATAATACCAAAAGAACAAAGCCAATTTGATGATAAAAGTAAAAAAGAAAGTTGTTTAAAAGTGCATACCCTATCTGACTCATAAAAGTTTAATTTTAACTAGACTGTCCCTTTAAGCCCAAATTCTCATATATGTAGCACAAAATAATAACAGTCAAACATCTATTTTAAATTATTGTAAATATTATTTTCCAGTTAATTTATGCTAAACTATTAGAGATGAACTGAATTTGAAGAGAGCACAAAAATGATAACTTCAGGGGCAATTTAAAGAAACATCTACTATTTTACAGAATGTGCAGTAGAATGTTTGTAAAACACCACACATCCTTGTACAAAAATATTTAACCATTTCCCTTTTAGAAACACAATACAAATATTTAAATTCCCCAATTCAAAGCTTATAATAACTTATATGTGGATCGCAAGGAAGAAAAAAAAAAAAAAAGGTGAAACACATGCTCCAAGCTGGGAGGAACCAATGGGATGCCAGTTAAAATGTAATACTTTTCTTTGAAAAATAAACAGACAAAACCAGACTTTTTTATAGGTTTTGTGCTAGTGACAATTACCTTTCACAAATACAATAGAAAAAAAAAATCCATGAATAATAAATGCTAATTATATATGGGGTGAAGAAAGCATTATTTTAGAAACCTGTAATTTGGTTAAATATGTATTTGCCAATGTGACTCTATCATATGTATCCTGGCAAAAAATGGATAAACAATGGTTCCCTTTCATTCTGTCCTGTCAACTGCAAAACAGATTTGTCCTGATCAGTAACCTACACTTGAGTGCTGTAACAAGTTCAGAATCAACACACTGAAACCATATGTGAGCTCTGGCAATGCATCAGCTGCAGCAGTCATTTATCAGCTGCTTATATTAATGTTTTTACAATGATGATTAATCTCTATAATCTATGAACATTGTTGTATTTTTGTGTAAATAACAATCTCCCTGTTATCTGCTCTGCTGAATACTTTGGGGAAAAAACAATAATTTATTATAAGACTTTATCATTTGATCTTGCTTAGCAATTTTATTGATTACTGTGAAACTGCACAATTTATTTCTTGGTGCTAATTATTTAAGCAAAACAGGAGTTATAAATGTTGACATTTTGCTGGAAAATAAAAGATATAACAGTAATTGTCAGTTTAAACTTACTTGGAGATAGGAAAGTGTAGGACGTCATTTTATGAAAAAAGAAGATTAATCAGTAAATAAATGTAACTGTGTAAAGTAGTTGGATGTTAAAAAAGTAGTTACGTTATTTTTACACTATGTGATTCATATGAAAATCTACTAGTAACAACCAGAGCACTACAAAACAATTCTAATAATTTAAAAGAAGAAAATAACAAAGATTTTATACAATTTACCTACAAATGAAATGGTTTTTTGTTAATAAATATGATGTCATTTTGGTTTCTGGGGTCCTTAAAAACAGAAGGAAAATTGCAGAAAATTATTATAAATTATATCAAATAAAGGAGAACATAGACAATAAGTAAATACAAAGGTTCAAATCCCCAAATCTGTTACTTCCAAAAAACAAGAATTATTCTGAAATCTAGACTTTAATTTAAATGTTAATAAGAAAATTTATTAAAAATTATCCCCCCCCCCCAATAAATCACCATCTTCTGTGTCTGCTTCCCTTTTCTGTGTTCAGAAATGCAAATTATAGTCTATATTTATTTAAACCAATAATTACATAAGTACTGATTTCAGTACTGCTGTACTACCTTACTATAGTAATTATATAGATATATATATATATATATATATATATATATATATATATATATATATATATATATATGTGTGTGTGTGTGTGTGTGTGTGTGTGTGTGTATATGTAGTTTATTTATTCATTTATTTGAGATATTTAGTACTTTAATGCTACAGGTTCTGCAGCCTTCTTGTAATTGAATAAATCTGCAGGATGTGTAAATGTACCACATTTGAAATGTGCTTTAGTGATTCTTTTTTTTTTTGTAACCTCATTTTCTCATAACCAAATAATGTTTTCCAACACAAGATGGAGCTATGTTTCTCTTGCAAAAATGCATACCAAAATTATAATACATTCTCTTATTTTAATTGGTGCCCTTTTTGAGTGATAACATTCCAAGTTGGCCCTTCCTTTTAATTGATAAGAACAATCACTGATATTTGGGGTCTTATCTTGGTTATTTAGCGAGAAAAACAAAATGTAAAACCTTGAACTAACTAACATATATATATAATTCATTAAAATTATGGGGGGGAGATAAAAAACTGAAATTGAAATCCTACATGTCTCAAAATTAAATCAATGTAAATATTTGCATAGGAAATTAGCACAACTAAGCAAGTATCCCCACTTGCTTTCCCCCAGAAATAACTCATATACAATGCTACCATTGTGCATTGGTAGCATTGTATATGAGTTATTTCTGGGGAAAAGCAAGTAGGGATACTTGCTTAGATGTGCTAATTTCCTATGCAAATATTTACATTGATTTATATTTATATATATATATATATATATATATATATATATATATATATATATATATATATATATATATATATATATATATATATATACTGTATATTAAATATAGAAAAAAATTGCTTTTCTAAAAGACCAAATCCATTACTGCCTTACAGAATACATAATACACAATAAACAGCCATGACCCCATCCCACTACACACACACACACATATATATATATATATATATATATTTATATACAGAATCTCAATCAATCATCTGGAATATAAAGTTGCTTTACAAAAACAACTGCATATTATCATTATTATTGTAATATATAAAAAACAAAAAGGCATAATACAACTGTGCACTTTAAAAATAACATTCCTGATCTATATATACTGTGGTACTCAAAATATAAAGTTTAAATTGAATAAAAACTGCATAGCATTGGCCTACAGAATGTTAATTTATTGCAATCTAATATAAGCTTAAAACCAAAGGCTCACCATCTGTATACTTCATCTAGATGAATAGATGGATTGAAATAATAATAATAAAATAAAAACTTATTTACTATCCTGCATACTTCTTAACTTATATTTCAATTAAAAAAGTAAAGTATTTAGAAGGTATAGGCGTTCACGTGTAAAAGGAGAAATAACATTGTAACGTGTGGATTTGGTTGTTCTATTAAAAGATTGTATACATAAATTTCAGTGAGATTGTTTACCGTAGCATAATGAACCATATGTTAATCCTTCAGTACGTGTTTTGTGGTCGGAACAATGCTGCAGGTGATGTGAGAGTTTGCATAGAATTGTTACACAAAGCAGACATTTCACTCTGAGTGGCAGGAATATCCTGTCAAATGTTGTCTTGCTCTGCTTGTCATTGTCAAAAAGAATTAAAAATAATGGACTAAAAGCGCTATCATACTCAACTATAATAGTTTTTAACTTGGCACAAGAGTTCCACTTGGAAGCATTTGAGAGTGAAATCATGTTGTTTGCTAAGGGGTTAGGAATTGTATTGTGCTAGAAAATATACCACATCTGTATTTAAAGGGACATTAAACACTTTGAGATGACAAACTGTATATTTACAGTATATATATATATATATATAGAACAAATCTGCAATATACTTTCATTATTTATTTTGTCCCCTATTCCTGTAATACCATTCTGATATTGTGAGCTTTTCAGTTCCTCTGATAAATGGAAGTGAAAAACACTATTATACTCCACACAGCCATTGGGGCCGATATAGCAATGGAAAAAATAAGGAATGGAGGCTCACCAGTATGCCAAAAAGTGATTTACTTTATTGTAGAGACAGCAGGGTCCAGTAACCACGACGTTTCGGGGCAGTGTGCCCCTTAATCATGTGATAACCACCTATACAGATACACCTGTTTAAATAGCTTACCTGGGATTTAAAGGGACAGTTTACTCAAAAATGTTCTCCCCTTTAATTTGTTCCCAATGATCCACTTTACCTGCTGGAGTGTATTAAATTGTTTACAAGTAGCTCCTTTACCCTTATATTGGCATTTACAATTGTTGATTTAGCATGTGGTATCCCCACCTATTCTGAAAGTTTGTGGCCGCGCGTACCAGCTATAGATAAGCTTTGTAAACACAGCCAGCAGAAGAAATTACACTCCCAGTGTGATAAAGCAGAGATAAGGTAATAAAATGTTGATTTTCCTTTGTTCTCTCAAAGTACTGGTGATTGTTTTAAGGACAGATATAAGATAAAGAAGCAGGTATATGTGCACAATGTGATACAGTAATGAGATCTGATTATACCTACAAGCTCAACCCATTTTATTAGGTTGTGGCTTCAAAACACAAAATCAGAGCTTTAATATACACAAATAAGCCTTAAAAAGCTAATTTTCATACATTTTTTTACTCTGCAGTTGGTAAAAAAAGCAATTGTAAACACATTAAGGGAAAAACTATTTTACAGTATACTGTCCCTTTAACCCTTACAATCTATCTAACAATGCAACAATGAAGGGACAGCACCATCTAGCGGCCCCATAGGTGTATAATCTCCTAAAAAATAATAACTAAAAACAAACAGCTATGAAGCCCTAATTACAGATTCAAACAATGTCAAATATTGAACCTACCAAACCAAATATTATTTACAATATAATTGTATGTAACTGTAGAAAATGACAAAACAGATTTATCTTTAAAAAAGACATAATAGAAAAAGATTAATAAAAAACTGACCAATCTATTTCTCTAT
The DNA here is from genome assembly GCF_027579735.1 of Bombina bombina. Taxonomy (NCBI): domain Eukaryota; kingdom Metazoa; phylum Chordata; class Amphibia; order Anura; family Bombinatoridae; genus Bombina; species Bombina bombina. The sequence continues at coordinate 623,969,695 of NC_069504.1, forward strand.
TAAGCCCCTTCGGTTCCAAGGTGTCAAGGTGAAAAATCCAGAAGGACTCTTGCTGCTTGAGTAAAACTTCCCTATTGCCACCCCTTCTAGGGACTTTCACCTGTTCAATCACCTGGAACCGAAGTTGGCTTATTTGGTGGCCTGCTGCCAGAAAGTGATAGGCCACAGGAGCTGACAATTTACCACACCTGATGTTACTCTTGTGTTCAGTTATTCTATCACGTACCCTCCAAGTGGACTCGCCAATGTAGGCCTTCCCTCATGGACACTTGATCATATATATAACGTAACTACTGTTGCAAGTGAAGAAATCTCTATAATAGAATTTGTGCCCACTATGTGGATGTGCAAAATAGGGACTTTTCACAATGCAACTGCAGTTACTGGACCCAAGACAAGGGAAACAACCAAGATTCTTTTTGGTGATAAACTGTTGAGATATAGATTTGACAGAACCAATGTAAGCCCGTATTAGAGAATCTCTAAGACTTTTACTGCGCTTGTAAGCTGGCATAGGAAACTTGTCAAACTCCTCAACATCCGCATTACATCTCCTCAAGATGCCCCAATGTCTCTGTATTATTTTCAACACCTGATCACTCTGTCTAGAAAACTCAGATACAAAAACTATCCTCTTTTGATTTTTATCTGATGTTTTTTTAGATTTTAACAGGGCGTCACGGTCCAACTTGGACACCATATTAATGGTGTTCATAATTAGATCATGCGGATAGCCACGTTCCAGGAATTTTTCACCCATCTCAGCCAATCTTATGGGAACCTTGGATTCTTCTGTGACAATCCGTTTGACCCTGAGTAATTGACTTTTAGGTAGTGAACTGATCAAGGAGGGATGATGTGCACTGTCATACACTAATAGATTATTTCTATCAGTTTCTTTCCTGAAGATATCAGTTTTAAAACTAAATCCATCCTTGATCACGGTCACATCCAGAAAGTCAATAGAGCTTTCACTGAAGGTCAATGTAAATTTAATGTTGCTGGTTGAATTATTCAATTCAGATACAAAAAGCTCAAGGGCCCCAACGTTGCCTAGCCAAACCCCAAAAATATCATCAATGTAGCGCCACCAGGCGGCGCCACACTGATGAAATAGGGCACTCTCAAAGACAAACTTCTCCTCAAAGAGATTCATAAAAATGTTGGCATAATTAGGGGCGATGTTGGAGCCCATAGCTGTACCTTGCAACTGCAAATAATATAAATCCTCAAAGAGGAAATAATTATTGTAAAGAATTAACTCCAGTAGTTGCAAGATAAATTCGACCTGAGTTTCTGAATGTGACCCAGCAGTGAGCAAGGCATATTGCACAGCTACTAGGCCACTTTCATGAGTGATAGATGTGTACAAACTAGAAACATCCAAACTGAAAAGAATAAACTTATCAGTCTGGAGTTGCAAGTTGCTGAGCTTGATCAAAAAATCATTAGTATCTTTAATAAAAGTACTTGACTGCTCCACCAGTGGTCTCAAAACTCTATCCAAAAAAATTGAAATATTTGAGAAAACAGAATTAGTACCAGCTACAATAGGACGCCCTGGTGTAGCAGTCAAGGACTTGTGAATCTTAGGCAGCACATATAGCACAGGTGTGATTGGATCAGTGAAAATTAAAAATTTAGCTGTTTTGTTATCAATCAAAGCATTGTTCAAAGCAAATTTACCAATCGATTGAATCTCTTTAGAAATCCTGTTAATGGGATTACCTGCAATTACCTTGTATACCTCCCTAGAATTAAGTTGGCGGTAAACCTCTGTTTTATAATCTGTCTTATTTAAAACAACTGTCGCTCCGCCCTTATCAGCCTGCTTCAATATCACTTTGTTGTTATATTTCAATGATTTCAAGGCTGAATGATCTGCCGACGTAAAGTTAGATAACCTAGGTTACCTTTGGATTTACATTGCCTAGTCTTAGCCTGTAATTCATTCAAATCAGACAGTACCAGTTTTTCAAAGGTCTCAATGCTATGGTCAGTAGCAGAAGGGAAAAAGGAGCTTTTATTAAATAACCCTAGTTGTTTGATGCTCAAAACATTAACTTTATTATCCCCAACAGTGCTAGACCCAACAGACAGTAGTTACGTTATATATATGATCAAGTGTCCATGTGGGAAGGCCTACATTGGGAGGTCCACTAGGAGGGTATGTGATAGAATAACTGAACACAAGAGTAACATCAGGTGTGGTAAATAATTGTCAGCTCCTGTGGCCTATCACTTTTTGGCAGCAGGCCACCAAATAAGCCAACTTCGGTTCCAGGTGATTGAACAGGTGAAAGTCCCTAGAAGGGGTGGCAATAGGGAAGTTTTACTCAAGCAGCGAGAGTCCTTCTGGATTTTTCACCTTGACACCTTGGAACCAAAGGGGCTTAATAGAGAAATAGATTGGTCAGTTTTTTATTAATCTTTTTATAATATTTGGTTTGGTAGGTTCAATATTTGACATTGTTTGAATCTGTAATTAGGGCTTCATAGCTGTTTATTTTTAGTTATTATTTTTTAGGAGATTATACACCTATGGGGCTGCTAGATGGGTGCTGTCCCTTCATTGTTGCATTGTTAGATAGATTGTAAGGGTTAAATCCCAGGTAAGCTATATAAACAGGTGTATCTGTATAGGTGGTTATCACATGATTAAGGGGCAAACTGCCCCGAAACGTCGTGGTTACTGGACCCTGCTGTCTCTACAATAAAGTAAATCACTTTTTGGCATACTGGTGAGCCTCCATTCCTTATTTTTTTTCCACTGTTATATGGGAGTTTTGTAGTTACTCCCTGGAGCTCAGACCATTGGCGTTGGTGCTGGATATTACTGACTTTCTATTTCCTATTTTACTGCCGATTTAGCAATGCCTGGCGGACATGATACACTGCAGCAGATCATGTCCGCCAGACATCGATGAATGAGGACAGCATAAGCTGTTAGCATTCAGCATTGCACAAACAGTTCTAGTGAACTACTTGTCCAATGCCACCTGCAGATTCACAGCCAATCGGCCACTAGCGGGGGTGTCAATCAGCCCAATCATACACGATCGGGTGGATTGCTGTATGTTGCCTCAGAGGCGGCGTATGAGTTAAGGAGCAGCAGTCTTAAGACCGCTGCTTCATAACTCCTGTTTATGGCGAGCCTGAAGGCTCGCGCGGAAACAAGGGGAACAGGTGCCTTTTGGCCCTTGTTAAATCGACCCCATTGGCTGCACACTCTAGTGACCTATTTATAACTGTCTCTAATTGGCCACAGAAGAGAATGTAACCTAAGTTACAACATGGCAGCTCCCATTGTTTTATAGACACTACAAATTTACACTTATTTTGTCTTTATTTAAACAGCTAATTAAACTTTAAAAAATATATCTACATCAGTTATTCTCAGA